>NC_066880.1:7095932-7395932 GCF_022985175.1 Labeo rohita | reverse complement strand
CCATAGATAATGCTTGCATAATGAATGAACAATTGGGCTTCTTTCTTGCATGTATTTGCATAATGAAATAGGAGTACTCTTTTCTTTCACATATCTATTTAATCATCTGCAAAGACATGTCGGGTCATGTTGATTCTCACATAAAGCTCACAGCAAATGAATAGTCTGATTATTTAATTAAATGAGTTTAAGCTTGCCTGAAGCAATAACACCTTGCAAGCACTTGTATTTCATTCAGAACATGCAAATATAGTTACATGTGACCTTGAACCACAAAACCAGTCATAAGGGTCAGTTTTTTGAAATTGAGATTTATACATCATCTTTCCATTGATGTATGGTTTGTTAGGATAGGACAATATTTGCCAGAGATACAACTATTTGGAAATCTGGAATCTGAGCAAAAAAGTCAAAACATTGAGAACATCACCTTTAAAGTTGTCCATATGAAGTTCTTAGCAATGCATATTACTAATAAACAATTACGTTTTGATATATTTATGGAAGTAAATTTACAAAATATCTTAATGGAACATGATCTTTACTTAATATCCTAATGATTTATGGCATAAACGGAAAATCAATAATTTTGACCCAGAAAATGTATTGTTGGCTATTGCTGCAAATATACCCATGCTACTTAAGACTTAAGGTTATGTGGTCCAGGGTCACATAAATGCTTTCTATTCCTATTTCTTCAAGGATTCAGCACTATGTTCAGAAACAAGCAACCAGCGTTGTGTAAGCTGTTGTGAGGTCGAATAAGAAGTCTGTTGCTTTAAATATTTGATGGGATTTCATCCCCCTTTCCTTTTACATATTGGGCAGAACAAGTAATGTGCCTCGTAATAATGCGTTAGCACGGTAATTTATCCAAACGAGGAGTTCGAAGAAAGGCAGGAGGGCTAGAAAATGGGAAAAAAAGGGGTGGGTTAATGTGCCATTTCCATTTCGGAGGCCCTTTTTTTGCATTAGCCATTAAGTAAATAGCCCAAGGAAGAAATGGAGCTGCGTGCACCTCGTTCACATCCAACAGCGGCCGAATCATGCGGTACAGGTGACCGTGACGATGAAATGAAAGAACGAAGCTAGTGTTAGTGTTTAATATGCAGGAAGATTGAAAAAGAGGGGAAGAGATGAGTAGGACGATGAAGAAAGCCTTTGTGGTTTGTAACGGTGTCTGAACTGAGCAGCGGTTGGACTGGGCTCGAACCCAGATTCAACAAAACCGAAAAATATGCGGTGAACCCCGATAAAAAGAAATATCTGTCCTCGGAGAATAGAAATACCTCTTTCTTTTTTCCTACGGTGAAGGTAAATCCACGCCGCTGAGTCGAAATGGTTCGAGGTGTGACGGAGGGTGTTGTGAAAAGCTGTCAACAACGGTTAGGTTTCCGTACGCCGCTGTTATTTGAATGAAGGGGAGAAGATGAGGAATGGATTACAGGAGGATGCTTTAACAAAAGACCTATTGAGAACTCGGCCTTTGTCTTGGAACAAAATGGAAAGATTGGTTTTTGATAGAGTGGCTGTTTGGAAAATAAGCCACGTTTGCAAATAAGAAAAACAATGGAAGAACTTAGGTTTTGAATGTTGGGTCCTGTTTAACAAAAGACTGGTAATTTTAACACAAACTGACGTCTAAGTGAATGATGGTGCTTCTTTCTGTGGTGTATTTATACTCAATCCCAGTTATCCGTCTTATAACTAATGTGCTTATTCCAAAAAATAACTCCACGCACTGAATGGCAGTGATTATAAATGAACAGTTGTCTATGTGTCGCCCATAATGGCGTATGGGGGTGTTGGGGTGGGCCGTCCCGATATGATAACTCACCTAATCAATCAGAGAGATTTTACTCTATTTTTTCATACTGATGCAATCGCTCCTCAAAACGCATTAGCATAATGGGAGAGTGCTGAAGGAAGATAATGCGTGAATTTTTGGGGAGTCGAGAGAGAGAGAGATTGAGTGAGGAGGCCATGCTTGAAAGACAAATGCCCCACATATACCAAACAGAGTCCGTGAATAAAAACGGGGCGTGAAAAGAACGATTAGAGATCGAAATGGATTATAATGAGGACGGGATCACTGTATGAGCATCGCTCAAGAAAAAAACATTTGCCAAAATATCAAGAATAAAATGCGTATTAGCTGCATTCATATTCGTAGCGATTTAACATCTGATATATAATGCCATCTGATTTGCATATACATTAGCTATCACGAGCAGTGCGGCGTATGAAAATTGCAGAGAAGGCAGTTGGTCATTTATGCACAGTTTGAGACAGCAGAAATGAGTAGATTAAAAACATTTAGTGTGTGTATGTGTGTTAGAGAAAACCATGAGATTTTTTTTGGCAATTATCCGAAAAGCAACACTCTGCCTGCTCTAAATGTCTCAGTGCTGTAGTTTAAAGTACTGTAGCTCCCCATCAGTATTTGTGTCAGGTAAATGAGCACCCAAAATTGACATTTACACATCCTCCACATCAACACATTTCCACATATTTAAATTAGCTACATGCCGCCTGCTGCAAAGTGCCGTATTTGAATACGCGCAACACGATCTCATGAGAAAGCCTTTTTACAAGGTGGCGATTTTGCAAGAATCTGTATGAAAACATACAGTTTTTTAGAAAACAAGTGGTCATGGAGGTCCACTCCAAACCTAACCGTAAGCAGTTTGTACAAAAAGGTATAAAAACATATTGTACATAGTCACCAGTTTGCCAAAGCCTAAAATAGTTATGAATTGCCATAAGTGTTTTGATATATTTTGAGAGATTTGATAGCTGCCACTTTTCACAGACAAGGCTAAGATTTCAAATGGCTAAGGTTGTTATTTATACACTGTTGTAGTATTTATTCACATTGAATTAACTTTTATTTTTATATTTTAGTTTAGGTTTTAGTAATGTTGTGTTTTTTTGCTTGCTATTCATTAATTTTTTTAGTTAGTTGCTAAGGCATTTCTAATTTATTTTATTTTATTTTATTTTATTTTATATTTTATTTTATTTTATTGAACAAAAGCTATTTTTAATAGTTTCACAGAGATCCTGTGGGCTTAGAATAACATACTGTAAGAGTGAGTAAGTTTAGACATTTTCTATAGTGTTATTTTGGTGTTATTTATATACTGTTGTAGTATTTATTAATATTATGCTTTTGTTTTTGTACATTTTGTTTGCTTTTATTTTATTTTATTATTTTATTTTATTTAGTTGCAAAGGCATTTCTATTTTTTAATATATTATTTTATTTTATTTTATTTTATTTTATTATTTACTTCAGATTTATTTCAGTTAACAAAAGCTATTTTAAATAGTTTCACAGAAGAAAATCCTGCGAGTTTAGAAAAACATACTGTAAGAGTGGGTACATTTAGACATTTTCTATAGCGTTATTTTGGTCTTATTTATGTATGGTTGTATTATTTATTCATATTGAATTAGCTTTTATTTTCCTATTTTCAATTTTAGTATAAGTTTTAGTAATATTGTGCTTTTGTTTTTGTGTATTTTGATTATTTATTTATTTATTATTTTAGTTAGTTTTATTGGTAAGAATTATTTCAGATTTTTGTCTGTTATTGTTTCAACAACAGCAATTTTTAATAGTTTCACAGAAGAAAGTCCTGTAAAAGTAAATTTAGGTGAGTAAATTTAGTCATTTTCTATAGTGTTATATATACTGTTGTCTTTCTATAGTTTATATACTGTTGTAGTATTTATTCATATTAAATTAGCTTTTATTTTTATATTTTTCAATTTTAGTATACGTTTTGTTTTTGTATATTTAGCATGCTTATATATATATATATATATATATATATATATACTTTTTTATTATGTTAGTTATGTTATTATGTTACATAAGTTTTTTAATCTAATATTTTATTTTATTATTTTATTTTATTTCAGATTTATTTCAGTTAACAAAAGCAATTTTTAATAGTTTCACAGAAGAAAGTCCTTTGGGTTTAGAAAAACCTAAGCGTGAATAAATTTAGGCATTTTCTAGTGTTATTTATATACTGTTGTAGTATTTATTCATATTGAATTAGCTTTTACTTTTATATTTTCAATTTTAGTTTTAGTAATATGTACTTTTGTTTTTTTAAATATATAATTTGCTTTCATATTTATTTTTTTATTTAGGTGCCGAGTTTTTTTAATCAAGTATTTTTTTTTTTTACTGTTGTAGTATTTATTTATATTGAATTAGCTTTTATTTTCATATTTTCAATTTCAGTTTAAGTTTGAGTAATATTGTGCTTTTGTTTTTATATATTTTGTTTGCTTTTATATTTATTATTATTAATTATTATTATTATTTTTTAATATTTGAGTTGCCAAGGCATTTCTAATTCTTTACATTTTTCTAATATTTTTTTATTTTATTTTATTTCAGATTTATTTCATATTTTATAGTTTTAGTTGTAAAACTACATAAACTATAAATGCTGTGTCCTACACAACGTGTAACTTATAATCCATACACATTTGTAACATTATGGTTTGCATACTGTATATTTTAAAAAAACTGCACTGATCACAAAAAACCCAGCTTTGAATCAACAGTTCATATATATGTCATAAGATGGCACATTTCCATCAAAGAATCACCCAGTTAATCCTCTGTGATATTGTATTTCTCAAGTTGAAATTCATTACTCAGCTATGCCGTCCAAATTATTAAAAAGAATTAGATTAAAAAGATTCCAATGATTATTGCAGAATAACTGAATCTCTGATGAAAACAGATGTGCCGTTTCTAAGATCGACACAGAAAAATACAGCCATCCCAGCACATATTTCACTTATCTCTCTAATGAAATACACTGCGGTATTAACAATACATCACTTCATGTCTCACGGTTGTGTAGGCTAAGCACATTTTGAGCTTTTCGAACAATGCGTTCGGAGCAGCCTTCTTCCTTCACACACCCCAGGAGAGGTTTAAATTTCTCCAGATGTTAAAAGAAATGCAGCAGGTATGAAAGATTCTGTATTACAGATTTACTTATCTGTGAAAAACTCACCACCACGATGATAGTGTGATGTATGTGGTCGCTAAAGTAATCTGGATGGTTTTGAGGGCATCGCAAGGGTATTCTGGGTGGTTGCTTACTGGGATAGATCAATCTGGATTTGGCTCTATGCGATTTATTTTTGCACCCGTTTTATTACCTGCCATGCATAAACAAAGGTCAAAGGTTTTCTAGTTGTACGGACTGGATGCATCAATAAAAACACTTGTAAAAAACAATTCGTTGATTCAACTTAAAATAATTTGTTACCCAACTGCCTTAAAATTTTAAGTTCAGTCAACTCAAAAAAAGTTTAATCAACTTGAAATTGAAAGTTGTACTAAGTGACAACTTAGATGGTTGAGTTCATTCAACTTAAAAAAAAGGCAACAACAAGCCCAGCTTTTATGTTTAACAAACCAAATCTAATATCTAAGTACAACTTAACATTTCAAGTTGACTAAACTTTTTGAGATTTTTGAATTTTAAGTCTGCAGGGTAACAAATTATTTTAAGTTGACTCAACAAATTGTGTTTTGTTTCTTACAGTGTAGGCAGGGCTTCTGAATTTGCTCTTCATTCCTCTCTGAGTGGCGGAAGTTATTTAGGCCCTTATGGTCTGATCTGTCCGGATGTCAGAGCAATGATGTGTGGGATTGTTTGTGTGCTGCTTAAAGTGACATTAGGTATAGTGGGAGGGCTTGAAGCCTCATTTGTGTCAATAAAATGTCTGAAAATAGTTTGTGTAATGGAATTATGGTTGTTGCGGAAACTCTGGGAGGCCTCAATTAAGGTGATAAGCAAATGAAAATAAATTTCCCACAATGGTACGCCTGTGTACAGTAAACAGCGGGAGGAAACAGGAAGTGATCTGACGAGAGATTTTTAAAAGAAGACATAAATCTCTGTATTACTGTACAGCGCTTTTACAAACTGTTTTCCCAAAGGTCTCTTGCGCTGAACAAAAGGACAATTTGAAACTTCCTTCTCAGAGATAAAATGAGGAGGAGTAATGTATACTTCCAGTAGACTATGGGTAAAAATAACTTAAGTTATGTGAATTTGATAAACTAATGCGGATAAGAAAAGAGCATTACTTCTTGAAAATGATCATTCACCGCAGTGCAGCAGAGCATGATGTTTTACAACAAGTGGCTGACAGATTCATTTTTTGACTTATGATTCCTCACCTTCTAAAGTAATACTTGCTGTTGTGATTGTATGTATTTGTATACCACACTTCAGTGCATTTCAGTGCATTAGATAGTGAAATAGGAAAGAAAGTTGATTCTGAAAATAAATTAATTTTTTTCTTTTTTCTTTTTTTCATTTTTTTTTAGATGTATTTTTGTATTTATCAAATGAATTATTAATTAGATTTTTTTTTAATATATATATTTTTCTTGAAGTTTAGGTATAAGTAAATTTTTTTTTAAGTAGTTAGACCACTTGTACTGTGAATCGCAGTCAGCTTTTAAACAGTGAGATGTTTTTCAAGATACAGATACAGTGGAAACGTCATTACTTGGGACAGTAGCTGAAGGGTGTGTCTCTCAAGAGGATGAAAGAATGAGAGATTTAAAGGACCTTGGAGGCATCGCGGTTCTCAGGGTGTCCTGTTTCGGGAGGATGTCATTAAAAACACTCTCTTCCTGTCTCATCTGTCCAAGCTCTTTAAATATGCTGTCACACTTACTCTCAAAAGAATGACATAGATATACTATACTAGTGCACAGTCTGAGTGTTATTAAAAGTTCAATGCTTGTAGGCGAGGTTGTGAAGAGGTCGTACAAGTAGTGGCTTTCGTTTGCTTTTTAATTGACCCTGCTGGACAATTGATTCATTTCAATTGAGTTGGGTTTAGACGCAGTTTAGTTTAGGGCTGGTGAGATTTTTTCTCTCTTTTACTCATTAAGGAAACATTAAATTGATCAAAAAGAGACAGTAACGGTTATTTTGAATTCTAAAAAATAAATAAAAATACATCAAGGTTTCCACAATAATATAAATTAAAAAAAAGAAGTAGCACAATCATAAAAAAAAAAAAAGATTGCAAGTTTGTTTGTGGTGCAAAAATTATACACTCGGAAAACCAGGAAATATCATGGAATTTCAAAAGTGTGATTGGAAGAGTATTAAAATATATATTATAAGAGAAGTAGGGATACTTTAAAAAATTGCAGTTTTGTTTGTGGTACAGAAATTATACACTCGGAAATCCAGGAAATATCATGGAATTTCAAAAGTGCAATTGGAAAAGTATATTTTAAAATGTATATTAAAACAGAGGCAGGGATACGTAAAAAATATAAGTACGGATACTTAAAAAATATATATATTGCAATTTTGTTTGTGGTACAGAAATGATACACCTGGGAAATCCAGAAAAATCATGGAATTTCAAAAGTGCAATTGGAAAAGTATTTTTTTGAAATATATATTAAAATAGAGGTAGGGATACTTAAAAAAAATATAAGTACGGATAAGAAATATATATATTGGAATTTTGTTTGTGGTACAGAAATTATACAGTCGGAAAACCAGGAAATATCATGGAATTTCAAAAGTGTAATTGGAAAAGTATATATTAAAATATATATTACAATAGAAGCAGAGATACTTAAACAAAATAAGTTTGCTATTTTGTTTGTCGTACGGAATTATACAGTCGGAAAACCAGGAAATATCATGGAATTTCAAAAGTGTAATTGGAAAAGTATATATTAAAATATATATTACAATAGAAGTAGAGATACTTAAACAAAATAAGTTTGCTATTTTGTTTGTCGTACAGAATTATACAGTCAGAAAAACAGGAAATATCATGGAATTTCAAAAGTGCAATTGGAAAAGTATATATTAAAATAGAATAGTTATTTTAAATTCTAATAATACTTTGCAACATTAATGATTTTGATGTAATATAGTATTTCACAAAAAAGTAGGGATATTTAAAGAAAAGATAAAGAGAGCAATTTTGTTTGTGGTACAGAAATTCTACATTTGGAAAACCAGGAAATATAGAATTTCAAAAGTGTGACTGGAAAAGTCATGGAAATGACTAAAATCTTAAAAGGTTATGGAAAAGTCATGGCCATTTCTATAGCCTATATGTTTTTCTTGGTATGCTCTAAATTGTTACTTAGACTAGAAATTACTCTTTGTGAGTGGAATAATCTGTATTTAAAAAACTTATATTAGTCATTACAAATGAATGGAAAAGCCATGTAAATGTCTGTACTCAATATGCATTTTTCTAACTCTTTTAGACTGTAAGCATGATCTCCAAAAAAAAGTATATCTAAAAATGACTAAGAAATGACTGGAAAACTCACTGGTCAGAAAATGTGGAAACCCTGTAACTAAAGTAAGCAGAAATCAGTCTTAGTGTTAAATCCTTCCCTTTGGTATTGTCCTGCCAGGTCTGTTTTTCAATAAATAAAGCACCTTTTTTCACTTTATTCCGAGCCTAATCGATGCACCACAAATGCTTCATTTTTCATGAACAAGAAAGAAAAACAAGCGAAGAAGTGTTTCTCCTCTATCACTTAGACACTGCGTTCTGTCAAAGTTCCTCCAGACTGTTTAATGGCGAGTCAAGGCTGGTTCCACTGGCAATTAGAAGTGTTCAGTTTGGGACTCATTAAATTACTGGACCTCTTCAGAGGAGTCTGTGGTTACAGTATCCATCACAGACCGTTCAGAGGCCTACACTCTCTCTTTATGCAAAAGAGCCAAGCTCTGCCAGCGGGCTTCATTCGTCAGCGCTCCGGTGCCAGAGTGGGTCACTTTCTCCTGATGACTGATTTGTCTGCTTGCCATACCGACGAGTAAGGGCGAGCTTACATCTGGCTGAACGCATATAGAGGATGAATGAATTCAACAAACATATGCTAAGCACATAGACGGCTCATGTTATATGTCTAGATGGTGAATTACACACAAAAGAACATCTACTGAATTCTGAATCAAGTCCAGCAAAAAGTGTGTAGGGAATTATAAGACTTTAAATCACAACAGGGATCGTCTTTTGAAATACGCAAGAACAAAGGAAAGAATGTTGGAACATCCCAACCTGCTAATTTAGTGTCATAAATCTACGGATATTGTGGTAAGGATTATAAGATATTCAGACTAACACCTTAAACACGTAAACGCTATGTGCAGTCTTTAACAACGCTTGTATGTTTACAGTGACTGTGGCCACCTGAGAGATTTAACTGCAAGAATAAGGATTAATATGGAGAGTCTAGCATTCGTATGTGAGGTATGATGTCTTTCTTTACCACAGACATCTCTCTTTTTCTCTGTTTTGTGTGTTTGTGTGGGAGATCAGCCCAGTTGTGCGAAGACTGCCAACCCTCAAGTGTCTGTTACTGGGGCTGTGGTGTACGCGGGTCTTCTTGCATGTTTCTGTAACACTGGATTAGACAGCAAATGCCATGATACATTTCCCAAATTCATTTCTGAAGTCAAAACAATATGCCTTGTACACGAACACACCAGCGGCTAAGAATAAAACTAAAATGTGCACATAGCCTGTGATTGGGAAATACAGTAAAATTATGACAAGGCTTGACTTACGGAGGTCAGACTTAGCAAACTTGTGTTATTTGATAGCACTGTCTACTACTGAATTCAGTGTTCAAAGCTTGTCAGAATTATGGGAACTTAATCACTAAATGTGACCCTGGACCACAAAAACAGTCTTAAGTAGCATGGATATATTTGTAGCAATAGCCAAAAATACATTGTAGGGTTCAAAATTATAGATTTTTTTAATGCTAAAATTCATTATGGACATTAAGTAAAGATCATGTTCCATGAAGATATTTTGTAAATTTCCTACTGTAAATATATCAAAACCTAATGTTTGATTAGTAATATGCATTGCTAAGAATTTCATTTGGACAACTTTTTTTTCTCAATATTTTGATTGAAACATTGACCCTTATGACTGGTTTTGTAGTCCAGGGTCACAAATGCTTTTTAATAAAAACTAATAAACCTTAAATTAAGAGAGATTTATTTTATAAAAAAAAAATAAAAAAAATAAATAATAATAATAATAATAATAATAATTTAAATTAATTTTATTTTATTTCAGTGTTTCCTAATCTAGCTTTTTTTTTTTTTTTGTAAATCTGGCATTGTATACAAGAAGCATTGTTGCCTTTGAGATGAATGACTTGGGTTTTTCTTTTATTAGTCACTCTGTTAAAATGTCTGCTAAATATATAAATGAAAATAAATAAATTAATTAAAAATAAAAACATTAATTAGATATATTCACTTTTTTTTAAGATTTATTTATGGGCTTTTTATGCCTTTATTTGGACAGGACAGTGTAGAGCATTGGGTAAAGAGAGAGGGGACTGAGATCGGCAAAGGACCACGGGCCGGGATTCGAACTCGGTTGCCGTAAGTGCAGTTGCACTAACCGTGAGGCTACTGGCACAGAGATATATTCACTTTTAAAATATTGAAGAACTAAGAAGCTATAATAAAATATTATAATAAATGTAGAGGTTGCTACATATCTTTCTTCATCTTTTAAAACTGCTGCAATTTTAATTGTTTATATGATAAACTGTGAAGTAGAAAATTACAGAAAACATTAAAGATTTTTTTTTTTTTTTTTTTTTTTTTTTTTTTTGGTAACACTTTACAATAAGGTTTCATTTGTTAACATATTTTTATAGCATTTCTTAATCTTAGTGTATATTAAGTTCAAAACCTACCACTACATTATTAAAATTTAAAGTTGTATCTGTTAACATTAGTTAATGTGGCTTTTATTTCATTTTTATTAACTAAAATTAAAAAAAAAAAAAGAACTAAATGCAGTAAAAATATGTGACCATGGACCATGAAACCAGTCATAAGGTCTTTTTTTTTTTTTTTTTAAATTGAGATTTCTATTTGAAACTATTTGAAAATTTGGAATCTGAGGGTGCAAAAAACCTAAATATTAAGAAAATCGCCTTTAAAGTTGTCCAAATAAAGTTCTAAGCAATTTAAGTTTTGATATATTTACGGTAGGAAATTTACAAGAAATCTTCATGGAACATGATCTTTACATAATATCCTAATGATTTTGGCATAAAAGAAAAATTGATAATTTTGACCTATATAATGTATTATTGGCTATTGCTACAAATATACCTGTGCTACTTATGACTGGTTTTGTGGTCCAGGGTCACATGTATTGTTCATTGTTAGTTAATGTTATTTAAAGCATCAACTAATGTTGACAAATAAGACCTTATTGTAAAGTGTTACCTTTTTTGTATGGTTTGGAAAGTCATAATTACAGTAATTCTGATATTATATGAACCACAAAGAAGCTGTGAATAGATTGTTCTAGATGTGTTTGGTTTCTCAAATTTTCTTGCAGCTTGCAGGCCTGGCAGAAGCACACAAGAAGACAGAATGGGTTAAACTAGGCTGACACACACACAATTACATTTTTCACTTGGCATTTCTCTCTCCCCCTCTCTCTGTCTTGTTTTCTCTCTGATTCACAGTGGCATAGGGACACCACAGGACTGGCATGGTTTATACTGCTGGCATGGGTCACATGGAAAGATAACACACACATTACACACAGCAGCTCTCAGGACACCCACAGCGTTAAAGACCTAACAATAGGAACCACATCAACACTAGTGCAAACGTATAATTTAAAAGAGCTCTTGTAATATTTCAAAAGTGAACAAAGTATGCCAAAAACGCAAGACTTGTGTATTTTAAAACAGGATTCATGAATGGAATAAGTGCTTATAATGGGTTTCCAGTTCATTTTCAGCAGACGATTAAGTTGATAAATAATAAGTTACAAATTAATGCTTGAAAAGTGTTGATTTTGCTCATTTAAAATCAGTTTTTTTCAGAATGAAAGAGCAAGTCCTGCTCTATTTTACAGTTTGTCTCTCTCATGTCTATCTTAGGGTGGAAAATTGCTGTCTCCGTTTCCTGTGATAAAGCTGTTGCCCGTGCGCCGGGAAAGTGAAATCCATCATGCGACGGAGAGGGTTTATTCCACCATTCCGCCCCATTGAGGCCCGTAACACGTATGTGCTCTTGCCATGCATCATTTACCCACAACACCCATCTTTGTGTCGGCTCTCTGTACCGTCTTTTGGCTCGCTGTAGCGACAGCTTTGCTCACATGCAGGATTGATCTATTGTAGTTGTTGTTTTTTGCGGGTAGTTTTGTTCAGCGCTGTTGGGTCTAGTTCACAGACATCAGCGGCTTCTTTATATTGTCAGACTCCTTTTGCATTGTTCCTGCAGGCTCTGCACGGACATAAACCCACATGCACTTCTACTGCCAAGTGCTTGGTGTACTATTTCAACTTTTTTATGACAGGATAACACTTTGCTACCACTTTCGAGGTTTTTCTAGGGAAAGAGCGAGGAATCCATGAAAAGGAAGGTGAAATGACACTAAATTGCTGCGAGCGTTAAAGTTTTGAGCTGCTTCGGTTGATGCATTGAGAACCGCCCTGGGTTAGTTTGCTTTAAAATATACAAAAACATCAACCAGTGTAGTTCCACAATGCCCAGAGCGAATAAACAAAAATTTACATTCACAGACATGGCCTTAAGAGCTTGTTGAATAAATTGCTGTGTTTATCTGTGGAGGTTTTCATGATTTTGTGGCAATAAAACGCCTCCACTTAGATGAAAATATTCAAGGGACCTCTTTATTGGCAAAACAAGATTGAGCAAAGACAGTTGCTGTTAACGTACGCTATCAAGACTTGTTTTTTCCTGTAGCTTTTGAATGGCAATGCAGTAATTTGCATGTGTTGAAGAATCAGTACAGGTGTTTGTCTTTTAGTTGTTTTAGCTGGCTACAGGTTTCTCTGTATCCAACTGTTTTTAGAAGGTAGATCACATGAGTAAGTCACATAAAACGACCATCTTTTACTGAAAACAGTCACTGTGAAATGTTGAATCACTGCAGATGTAAACACTTAAACAGATGATTTACCCCAGATTTAAATTTCTATTGTCATTTACTCAGTCTCATGCTGTTCCAAACCTGTACCACTTTAGAAGACGTAGAATATAGTGCATGAGTGATATGAACCACTTTTAACCCTTACATTAGTTTGTAAGTCTGTTTGACCCATTGCGATTTCGATTTTTGTTTTTTTTTGAGTTATTTGAAATACTGTGTAGTATGGAAGCCTGTTTCTGCCACTGTGATATTTAAACTTGTAACTGCAAGCTAGTCAGACTTACGAGATATAAACTCAATTCTGAGAAATAAAATTGCAATTCTGAGAAATAAAGTCAGAACAGTTCTGACGTTTTTTCTCAAAACTGTGACATAAACTTGCACTTGTGAGTTATAAAGTCAGTGTTGCGTGATATAAACTCGCAATTCTGACTTTTTTCTCAGAATTATGAGATATAAACTTGCAAAAAAAAAGTCAGAAATTGTGTGATATAAACTCAGAATTGCGAGTTATTAGGTCAAAATAGCAGGATATAAGCTTGCAGTTGCGAGAAATAAAGAAAAAACGCAATTCTGACTTTTTTCTCACAATTCAGAGATTATATCTCACAATACTGACTTTTTTCTTGCAATTCTGACTTTTCTCAGGCATTGTGATATATATAGAGTTTATATCTTGTAATTCTGACTTCTTTCTCAGAATTGCGAGCTTATTTCACACAATACTGACTTTATAACTCACAACTGCGTATATATATTGCACAATTCTTAGAAAAAAAGTCAGAACTGCGAGTTTATAACTTGCAACTCTGACTTTATTATCTCAGAATTGCAACTTTCTTACTCAGAATTGCAAGTTTATATCTCACAATTCTGACTTTATGACACACTATTGGGAGTTTTTATCAATTCTGAGAAAAAAAAGTCAGAATTGCGACTTTCTTACTCAGAATTGCGAGTTTATATCTCACAATTCTGACTTTATGACTTGCAATTGCAGGTTTATATCAATTCTGAGAAAACAGAATTGTGAGTTTGTATCACACAATTTTGAGAAAAAAAGTCAGAATTGCGACTTTCTTATTTAGAATTGCGAGTTTATATCAATTCTGAGAAAAAAAATAGAATTGTGAGTTTGTATCACACAATTCTGAGAAAAAAAGTCAGAATTGCAACTGTCTTTCTCAGAATTGTGAGTTTATATCACACAATACTGACATTATAACTTGCAACTGCAAGTTTATATAATGCAGCTTTTGGAAAAAAGTCAGAACTGCAGTTCTGACTTTATAACTTGCAATTGCGAGTTTATATCACAATTTTGAGAAAAAAAGTCAGAACTGTGAGTTTCTATCACACAGTTCTGAGAATGTAAACTTGCAATTGTGAGAAAAAAAAATCAGAATTGCGAGATAAAAACTTGCAATTACCATTTTTATTTTTTATTTAGTGGGGAAAACTATAATGTTCTCCTTAAAATTGTGTGACCTTTTCCACATTTAGGGTTATAAAAATGCACATGAATTGTCGACACACTAATGTGTTGTGTTCACAAAAAATCTATTACAGTTTCAATGTTTGCAGGTTAATTTGATCCACATACTTTCACGGTTATAGGCAGCAGCACAGACTCTAAATAAAAGCTTGTTTTATGTACTTTATTTCTCAGTTTCTCAAAAACCATCTGAATGAAACTGAGAAATAAAGATGGTTTAGATGCCTTAAAGTGCCACTTTACTGCATGCAGAAGAAGTGTTTTTCCACACTACTTCTGTTTAATTTGTAAAAAAAATAAATAAATAAATAATAATAATAATAATATTTTATATATATATATATATATATATATATATATATATATATATGTATATATATTTATACAATAAAAAAAATCAAATGCAGTTTTAAATCATATCTTCTTTTGTTTTTACCTAATTATTTTTAGATTGATTTTTGGTGTATTTTATTGAATCCACTAGCTTAATAAAAGGCTTAAGATACTTTATGATGCTTTTTCTTTGTCACATTGCAGTTTGACAGCCTTAGTCCTAATTCACTTTTATTATATTGAAAAGAATGACCAGAATATTAAAAATCACCTTTTGTTCTTCACAGAATAATTAAAGTCAGTAGGGTTAAAAATGACTTGAGGGTGGGTAAATAATGATTCTTTTTCATTTGTGTCAACTATCCCAAAGTTTTCTTCTAAAAGATTAGTCACTTGTTACAGGCTGGTCTTGAGGTGACATGGATGAAGCTTTTAGACATGTAAGCATCTTTATGGACTTACATACAGCAAAAAAAATCGCCAAGACACCATCTCTGTAGTTAAAAATAGTCCCTAACTGTTTTCTCGGGATCAAAGCTTGCACGAATCGAACAACATAAACAAGTGGTGACACCCGACTTGTGAGTAACCGATCCCTTGCATTCCCATCTGTGTCTGCACGCGGGTCACTCTCACGGCTGACATCTCTCGCCTTTTAGACTTGCTCTCTGTGACCTGTAACTTGCAAATCGTCAATCCCATTTCCCACTCCTCATCAAAACCTGCTTGCTCTCATCTCAGTGCCAAAGTTGGAAATGTGTGTCCTGCTGAGCTGTGTTCAGGTTGTGAGGGAGCTGTAGCAGATAATGGCATCAGGTGGGTATGTGTGTGTGTGTGTTTGTGTGTGTATGAAGGTGTCTGGGGAGCAGTCTACACCTGCTCGCTCTCTTCAGTGCCCACTGGGGGCTGGATTCCCAGAATGCCTTTCAGGCAGCTGTTGACAGCCAGCACTGTGCCCTGGCCCCCCAAACGGCTCTGGGGATCAGCTGCTTAAGAGTGTTTGCGTGTGTGTGTTTGAGGGGGTTAACACAATGTGTGTTCTGAAGAGAAAGTCATAAGACACTTGTTTGTAAGTATGTAGTGTCCTTGTTTGTGTGCATGTAAGTGTCCGAGCTTGTGATTCCATTTGATTTGCGATTCAGTTCAATACCAATTGTTTTGGATATATATCAGCTACAGTACATGCCAAATTTTCTCTCTCTCAACTAATGCTGTAAAATATACATGAGAGTCAATTGGTTTTTACATATGATACTGAAAGTTAAAGTGAACTGATTTGTATACAAATGCTTAAATTACACTTAATGAAGTTTTTATAATAATAAATAAGTTATAATTACATAATTATATTTCTATTACAAATTTCCATGTTTGTGTGCGTGAGGGTATGAAATATGTGTCTATACTTTGTGTATTAGGACTATCGTAAAAAATACATATAAGGCAATGTGTGTGTATTTTTTAATTTCATTTATACTTTAGGTATTTGTATCTGTATGTTTATATTTTTGTGTACATTAACATATAGTATAGTATTTTATATTATACACTACCAGTCAAAAGTTTTTGTAAGAAAACAATTTCAATAAAAAAAAAAAAACAGTAAGAAAAATGTTTTTACTATTTTAAAGAACTGTTTTCTATTTTAATATATTTTAAAATGTAATTTATTCCTGTGACTTCAAAGCATCATTACTCCAGTTACATGATCCTTAAGAAATCATTCGAATATCAAATTATCAGGTTTCTTTGATGATTATAAAGTTCAAAAGAACAGCATTTATCTAAAATAGAAATCTTCTATAACATTATAAATGTCTTTATCATTACTTTTGATCACTTTTTGACTCCAAGCTTTTGAATGGTATTGTGTATAATGTTCCAAAGTTTTTTATTTCAGATAAATGCTGATCTTTGGATCTTTCTATTCATCAAAGAATCCTTAAAAATGTAGCAAATTTTGATAATAATAGTAATAAAAAATGTTTCTTGAACGGCAAATCAGCAAATGATTTCTGAAGAATCATGTGACTGAAATGATGCTGAAAATTTACATTTGATTACAGAAATAAATTACATTTTAAAATATATTCAAATAGAAAACAGTTATTTTAAATATTAAAAATATTTCAAATTTTTACAGTTTTTTCTGTACTTTGGATCAAATAAATGCAGGCTTGGTGAGCAGAAGAGAGAACTTTAAAAACATTAAAAATCTTACTGTTCAAAAACTTTTGACTGGTAGTGTATATTATATTATATTATTACATTTTTAATTATTATATATTATAATATATGTGTGTACAATGTACAAAAAATAAAACACACACAAAGGATCTAACTTATTAAGTAATTATGTTGTATTTTATTTCTTATTTTTATTTTCTGACCTATATTACCTTGATAGTTTCCAACATAATATAATATAAACACGATATATAATTATATATAATTGTATATTTTATTTTATATAATTTTCTAGAGTTCAAGTAATGACAAAACTACGTATTATAATAATAAAGTAAAATATTTGTTAAGAAGTGTGTAAACACGAACAACCTTATGCCGTTTATGCTTAATGGGCAACAGTTTTTAATTAAACCTCTTAAATTCTTCTGTGTAATTAGTGAAAAGTTTTTTTACAATTTAAACAAAACCCACTTACTCATTTTTGTCCATTTCCAAGACTTCACTTGGCTTGCAAACATTTTTATCATGTCTTTTCAATATGTTTATGTCTGTGAGGAAAAAACCCAAAATCTCAATTTCACAGTCTCATGTAAATATGGTTGTTTTTTAGTTTGAAACAATTTTTAAATAAATATTTTCCTACAGTTCAGCTAATAAAGAATCATCTCATCAAGTGTCCATATTGTAATTAGCATACAAAAGTTGAAGCAAAATGCATGAGAGGCTTTCTCTCGCTTGGCAGTTTTAATCACAGCCCAATTATGACATTATGATTCACTGTGACATATATATCGCAATGTCTATTGCATCATGAGGTAGTTGGCCGTACCCAGCCATAGTCTATCAGATTGCATGCTCACACATTCCTTCAACAAGAGTTAAGAGACCTCTCGAGTTCCCTCACACCGACGTTAATTTTCACCCTCCTGAAGTCCTTCACTTTACAGATCCAGTTACTGACCTCTCTCACCTCCAAACATGACCTACATAAAAGGTCTGAACCCTCCTGTGACCCACGTCCGTACACACGCAAACAAGCACATTTATACTCTCAGCGTCTTGTTGTAAATCACAAGGCTCTAACTTGGCTTGAGCTTTAGTCCTTGGCATCTTGCTCTACAAAGGCCACTTTTAGTCCATTTTAGTCAAGGAGTATGATTACACACGCAATTGTACAGTGTCGTTATCGAGGAAAAGTCATAAACGCTTTAAGCGAAATGTGATCGGCATACCTGCAGTTATCGAAAAGTGTTCAAGAAGATTGTAATAATGCTGTTTAACTGTCTACTAAGTAAGAATTGCAAAGAGATGATAGTGTTTCTCAGTGTATTTGCGGTAACTTGAGCGAACATGTCACAGCCGTGCCCCTAGCCAAACCAGATCAAAGGCCTCTACACACGCACAGGGGTCTCTTTGTTCGGTGTGATCTCATGTCCCAGCTGGCTTATGTCATCCTAGTGCTACAACATTACAGTACAACCTGCCCCAAGGCTGGCTCAGGTAGAAAACAGTATAATGGTCTATTAAAGCACATGCAGGTGTGTGCGCGAGCAGGTGAGCGAGCTCTGCATAGGATTCCTAATAATAAAGGTTCTAATAATAAAGGCCCATTGTGTTTTTCTCGCATCGTAAGTTCAGCGAAAAACATTTTTGATCTCATTAGTATATAAAGTGCAGAACTAGCACACTAGCAGATTTGAGTGTGTGCATTTTTTCATTTATGTATTTTTAACCTTCTTACATCCATACAACTTTTGGCCAACTTATCAGTGTTTCAAATTAATGTTCTATTTGGGTTATTAGATATAGAATTTATACAGTTAAATTATTTAATTATCATTCACTTGTTAGGTTTTAATGATAATTAAATTCCTTGCAAACAATGACTCTTGATTTCATTTTTAATACATTTTTTAGAAATATATTAGTAGCATATTGATATTTAGCCAATATTTTTTCAGTAGTTATCATTAGGGCTGGGTTTTGACACAAATTTCACGATTCGATTCTGATTCACAAGCTTGCAATGCAATTTGATTTTTGATTCAATTTGATCTGATTTTGGATATATAGAAGGCAAAGTACATGCCAAATCTTCTCAAGGAATAAAAAATCTCTCAACTATTGCTGTAATACATGTAATACATGATCAATTGGTATTACATTACTATGATACTGAAGTTTAAAATGAACTTATTTGCCTAAATGCCTAAATTACACTCAATGAAGTTTTTATAATAATAAATGACATAATTTTATTTCTTCCTCAGTTCATTTTTTTAAATATAAACATTTAAATGGTGGCTGTTTATTTAAACATAAATTAAACATTGAAGAACAGTACAAGATTCTAATGAATATGTTAAATGGTGCATATATTTAGTAAAATGCTCATCTCTAGAGCTCATTTTTTTTAGCTGACTAACATGTTTGTGGTCACCAAATATGTTTTCTGAGGTAAATGTGACATTATGTGACATTCTTTACAAGCATCTTTGCACAGTTGAAACACTGATTGAGTGATTACATGAGACAGTATACGATTTTGGTAAGTTGTACTCTTTCTTTTACCATATCTTTGGATGTTCATTCATGTTTATTCATGCTTTTCCTGAGTCTTTCACTCCATAATAACCAGCTCCAAAACTGCATTTATTGTTTCATCAAAAGTAACAAAGCACAAAGCTTTGAGGCCAATAAACACCAATAAACCTTTTTATTTTTTAATAAAGGTTTACATACAGATATCTGAATGCTAATATGCTGAGTTCAGACAACTCTTTGATATATTCAAACCACCAGCCCAAATGTGACCCTGGACGACAAAAACAGTCAAGAGTAGCACGGATATATTTGTAGCAATAGGCAAAAATACACTGTATGGGTCAAAATGAGCAATTTTTCTTTTATGCTAAAAATCATTGTACTCCATGAAGATTTTTTGTAAATTTCCCACTGTAAATATATCAAAACGTAATTTTTGATTAGTTACATGCATTGCTAAGATCTTCATTTGGACAACTTTAAGGGCTATTTTCTCAGTGTTTTGATTTTTTTTTTGTATCCTCAGATTACAGATTTTCAAATAGTTGTCTCAGTCAAATATTGTCCTATCCTAACAAACCATACATCAAAGGAAGGTCTGTTTACTCAACGTTCAGTTGATGTGTAAATCTCAATTTCACAAAATTGACCCTTATGACTGGTTTTGTGGTCCGGGCTCACAAATGTGAAATAGATGTTACTGACTGTCAGTTTTTACTGTACTCATGTGAATCTGTCCGTATTTTCACTAACACAGGGGTTTTATTTTCCCAGGAACTTTGCCACTCCACTATAAACCACAGGCTGCGTCTGCCAGTGTGAAGCGAACACCATGTCCTGTGTACAAGAAACGGGGTCTGTGCCATGCACCGCTCAAGAACATTCCCCTTATTCCAACGAAGTTCACACTACCATCTGCCAAATGGCCAGCCAGCGTCTCCACAGGTCCTCCAAAAACTTCTCCACAACACCTGTGATGAAAGATGTGTCTACCAGCTCCAAATAGAGCCATGTTTTAGAGCCTGCTTAATCACAAACTAGCTTTACAAGTCAAACTCTGTTGCTTTGAATACTATTAAAGTTCAGAGACATTTGGATCTTTTGCTAACTACCTTATTTGTACAATGCAAACTTCAGCTTAGGATAGTTTAAGGTGAAAAAGCAAGAAGACACTTCTTCAGATGTGTTTTTTCCACATTTTCTAACCTGAATTTTAAAGAGGTTTTAATGTAGTTTGAGTGGCTGCGCTTTGATATGCGTTCCTTGAATCCACTTGAGAGAAGCCCTCACCGCAGGGGCTACCAAGGGGGAAGAGTGCAAAGAAACATAAGTGCACAGGCTTGCCAGATGTGTAATTACTTAATTTCCTTGCATATAAAACAATGCTATAATTAAAAGGAAGTATGCAATTTACCACAAGTAAAGTGGCCTGAATAATTTATGAACAAAACTAATTCAGTGCGTATGACTATTAACGCCAGCCAAAAACAAAATAATATTAAAGATGTTGCATCACCATTTTATTTGGTGATGTTGCAATGCATCTTGCACACTTTGAATGTGGTGTAATTGTTCATATGTGACCCTGGACCACAAAACCAGTCTTAAGTAGCACGGGTGTATTTGTAGCAATAGCAAAATGTACACCGTATAGATCAAAATGATAGATTTTTATTTTATGCCAAAAATCATTAGGATATTAAGCAAAGATCATGTTCCATGAAGATATTTTGTAAATTTCCTACCATAAATATATCAAAACTTAATTTTTGATGAGTAATATGCAGTGCTAAGAACTTAATTTGAACAACTTTAAAGGCGATTTTCTCAATATTTTATTTTTTTGCACGCTTAGATTCTAGATTTTCAAATAGCTGTATCTCAGCCAAATATTGTCCTATCCTATCAAACCATACATCAATGGAAAGCGTATTTATTCTTTATTTATTATGCCTGATGATGTAAAAATCTCAATTTCAAAAAATTGACCCTTATGACTGTTTTTTTGGTCCAGGGTCACATATGGTTTTGGGCCTTGCATTAGTTGTCAATACACTGAAAAGCTCAATAAATGCACTACCATTCAAAAGTTTTTTTTTTTTTTAATACATTTATTTAGAAAGGATGGATTCAGTTTATCAAAAATGGCAGTAAAGACTTTTACATGATGTTACTGTTTTGTTACTTTCTATTTCTCAAAGAATCCTTAAAAATTATCAGTTTCCATTGAAAATATTAAGTAGCACAACACTGATAAAAATTGGTTACAGAAAATTCCATCACAGGAATAAATGACATTTTTAAATATATTCAAATAGAAAACTGTTCATTTAGATTTGAATAATACATTTCACAATATTACTCTTTTTGTTCAAATAAATGCAGCCTTGGTGAGCATAAAAGATATTCTTTCTAAAAATTCTGAAAAATCTTACCAACCTAAAACTTTTAAAGGGCACACTAAGGTAAAATGTGACCGGAAAGTTTACTATATTACACACACTCTTTAAAGTGTCTCCTCTACCACTCACAGGAATTATGGGATACAGTACACTCTAAAAAATACTGGGTTAAAAACAACCCAGCGTTGGGTGAAATATGGACAAAGACAGCAATTGGGTTGTTTTAACCTAGTGGTTGGGGTAAATGTTTAACCCAAACTTCTGGGTAGTTTTATTTAATTCAACTATTGTTTAAAAATTATTATATGGCTTCTTAAAATGAACCCAAAATAGGTTGTAAATTACAAATCAGGCACATAAGTACTAGAGGCATCAGCAATAATCGAAAGGTGAACATTTATTAATAAGCAATAAAAAAAAAGTTTATTATTTAGTTGTTAACTTATTAACAAATGTTAATTTATTGAACATATTAATTAATGTTTAGATCCAACCTATTTTGGGTTTATTTTACGCAAGAAATGTAGTTTTTTAAGCACATTTTTAAAGCAATAGTTGAGTTAAATAAAACTACCCAGAAGGTTGGGTTAAACATTTAACCCAACTGCTGTGTCAAAACAACCAAATCACTGAGTTTGTCCATATTTCACCCAGAGCTGGGTTGGGCCCAGCATTTTTTTAGAGTGAATCTACTAGATAAGTCTCATGTTTTTATGGCAGATGACCGTCCAATTCTGAGATGTACTGCAACTAACAGCGTAATCAATAAAACACACCACTGACACAAGAAGTTTCTGGAAGGCTAATTTTCATTTCAGACTTTCATTTAAGCAAAGGCCTCTCATTACATCAAGCCTTTTAAACGATCTGTTTTTGGACTCAGAAACAGATTTCCATAAGAAAAGCAATGGGGTTTAAGTGGCATTGTCTCAGCACAAAACAGAGAAACTTTTTGTTCAAGCTGACAGTGAGCCGATGAACTGTCAATAATTTAAAAGAAGGGTTTTATTGGTAGCCCAAATAAAAGCCTGCTTTTCATAATATTATATAATCTAATACTCTGTGTTTTACCTCTCACAGATGTTCTGGCTACGTGTCTGATTTCACTGTTGCGATGTTGACTGCAGATGGGTGAGTAATGTTTTGACAAGCAACCACAACACGGATATTTGTAGTAGCACAGATGCAGTCTGGCAACACCACAATTACTTCTTCATTTTGTTCTTTGACAAACTGCCGAAAACAGTATAGAAAATGCTCAGCATATATGGGCTTTGACTTTTTGCACCACCAGTGTGACCAACTGGACACGAGCAACTTAATTGACAAAACACACACACGTCTCACATTCCCACAGAGAAGCAAAGTTGTGTGATTCCTTCACAGTCTCCATATCAGCCATTACGATATACAAAAGACCTTCATTCCTGCAGATGGAAGTCTCTGCGTTTAAACATTCACAGCCTAGCCTGAAAAGAGTCACATAATTCCAGCAAATTGGACACAGTGATTAGTGCAGGGAGAGAAAAAAACAGAGCCCATTCATAACTTCAGCGGTCGGGAGAAACGCAATTATTCCCAAAGGGTTTGACAAAGGGTGAGAATTTATGCCGCAAAAGTAATTTTATGTTTGTTTTCTTTATTTTTAAGACATTTGCACAGATCCATCAAACTGTCACGCCTCGTGCATATATTCAGGAAATGTCTTTCAGCTCATTTGAGAAAAGAGAGTGAGAGAAAAACATTGGCCGCTTAGTTTATTTCTTTATTTTTTCCTGTCTTCTAGAAAGTTGACACCCTTCCACAGTTGTGATTTAGTTTAAATAAAGCACATTTACTAACATCTTCTGCCAGCTTAGTTATTCCACTCATTTTTTGTTCATTTGCCGTGTTTAAAAAAGTAAACACGCCTACTTACTGTAAATGGATGAGTAATCTGACACATTCTGTTATTCAACCAAATAATTTTGATGTTGCAAAGCAGTTATTGTATTTTCTTGTGTCATTTTAAATTAAGGGCCTTTATTTTCTAAAAAACAGGGGGTTTACGACTACCAGGCTTGTTTTTCAACCCTCGTGTTGCATTCCCAAGAATCCTGGCAACTCTTTTGGATGGATGGGATCCTCATGGATATAACAAAGCACAAAGAATGAATAGAATGGTGTGAAAGAGTGATGCTGAAAAAAGAGACTCCTTGTAAGTGTTTTTAAAGGATTACTGTATTTATGTGTTTCTTTTTATCTGTACTTTCAGCAAAAGGCAGTCCAGAAATCCATCAGAGGAAAAGAAAGGGGTGGGAAAGATTTTTGCACTTTTGCACTTTTGCATGACCCGGTATGTTAACTAAATCTGGTGGTGAAATATACCTGCGGAGACAGACAGGTAACCTTTCATTACGGCCGTAATCCCTCTTAATAACAGAGCTGTGATGTCTGATATGCCCCATTACACTGAGCAGCAAAAGACAAGCTGCTGTTAAACTCTAACAGCAGCCTGAAGATATGTGAATGAACTACACACACACTCACCATATAGCTGCAGAAAATATACAGATGCATATAAAAGCACAACAAAAATACAAGAAAACATTTTCTCTTATATTGTTTTAGTAAGTATAAGTGTAATAAAATACCACAAAATACACTTTCCCTTAGTGTCTCACACTTCCAGTCTCATTAAATCTTAATCTCTTAGTTAAAAAGTTAGGATAAGCTGATAAAATCATAAAACAATTATAAAAAGCATATATTTCTTTAACGCTCTAGTGAGCACTTTTTATTTAATTTTTATAATTAATAAAAATATTGACCTCAAACAGCTCTGTGCATTATAATATTGTGAGTATGCATTTTAGCTTATGTTCTCTCTTTAAATTCATGTTCAAAATACTAAAAAGTTTCATGAGAAGGTTTCCTAATGACACTGTGTATTAGATTTTTATGGATAAGAAAATGAACAAATTAAATCTAGGTTGTTTTTACATATTTAATCTGATCTACCAATTTGTTAGGAAAAAGATATGGGGATAGGTATGAAGCATTTATATTATTAATAGTGCTGTCAAATGATTAATCGCAATTAATCGCATCCAAAATAAAAGTTTTATTTACATAATATATGTGTGTATACTCTATAAATTTATTATGTATATATAAGTACACACACATACAGTATTTATTTTAAAAATATTTAGATTATTATTACTGCCGTCAAATGATTAATCGCAATTAATCGCATTCAAAATAAAAGTTTTATTTACATAATATATGCGCGTATACTCTGTAAATTTATTATGTATATATAAGTACACACACATACAGTATTTATTTAAAAAAATATTTATATGTATTTATATGTATATATTTAAATTCATATAATTGATATAAATATTTGAATATATAAACAACATATTTTACTTAAATGTGTGTGTGTGTGTGTGTGTGTGTGTGTGTGTGTATGTGTTTATGTACACACATATATTATGTAAATAAAAACTTTTATTTTGGATAGGATTAATCGAGATTAATCATATGAGAGCACTAATTATTAATGATAATACTGTTAATACAGGATTATATAATTTTAAGAGATGGTTTAATTTGCATGTTTTATATATATATATATAACATAAATTTACATTTATTTAAATGAACACAACAGTGAACTCCACAAATAGTTTTTTCTTCTACTAAAATAAACGTATTATTAATCTTATCAAATATATTTTATTATAAATACTACAATATTTACACAGTAACTGTTAGATTTGGCTTGTGTTTGCTTTTGGTTTTTTAATTTAATTTTTATTTTTGGAAAACACTTGTTGACCTTCCACAACAACTGACAAAACTATACACCGGCGCTACAAAATAAATAAATAAACACTACTAATTAACACTACTAATTATACTACTTCTAATAAATTATTTTTATTAATTTTATTGAACAAAATTATATATTTTACATTAAACTAAATTATATTTAAAGATAATTAATTGAGATTATGTTAATATTAATATATTAAAAAATGTATATGAATATATACATTTTAGATATCTAATAATCATAACGCACGTCTTTTCAAGCTGTCTTATTGCAGGGCACATCATCAACATCAAAAGTAGATCATAGGTAACTTACCTGTACCAGTCCATTCCGTTGTCATAGTTACGGTCGAAGAAGTGCGGCTCCGCTCCCACCGCGCGAATATCTGGATGCACGCGCAGAAACTCCAGCAACGCGCGCGTCCCGCCTTTTTTCACGCCGATGATGATCGCCTGAGGCAGCTTCTTACTGCCCTCACCTAACGCACTCAGTTTACCTGTATCAAAATACGAGCCTCCCGTCTCCAAATCTACATCCAAAGAGTTTGACAGCTTCACGTCTGCCTGGAAAATGTGTCCGTCAGCCTCAATTCCAGGTAAATCCTCTTCGAGCCGGCGGATTAAGCTGTGGTGCCTCATCACCAGAGGTCTCGTCGAGGTCCATTTCTGAAGAAGTCTCTTTCTCCTCAGGGACTCAAAATCTTTAAGTTTCGAGGCGTAAAATCCCTCCACCGGACCCGTGTTTCTTTTCTCTGTGGGTATACAGGTCCCGCATCGCTCCGTGAGGCAGTGGAGAAAGTATAAAGACGCGAGTATAGACAGCAACATGACCGCGAAGGTCTTAAAGATGCTCTTGGACGGAGGGTCCGAAAAGACGCGGCTATATGCCATGTCGGTCCACGGGTGGCATGAGATGGAAAGACAGCCATGCTAGACTGGCATTATTCAGTCTTGCCATCAAAAATAAGGCAGAGTTTGGAGCTGGAGTGCATCAAAGGTGGATTAGAGTTCGCACTCGCAGCTCTCCAAAAATCCTTGCGCATATGTAAAGCTCCTTGTCGTTATGTAAACAGTTGCTAGTCTGAGAATTAGTTCAGTGCGAATTTTAAATTACCTACTATACGAGTTAATTTGAATTATTTAACAGTTTTAATCCACGTTTATAGAAAGAAAATATCTGAGCCCCTTTTGTCCAAAATTGAAAAATGCATATTATAATCCAGCGTTTGCATCAAATGATTTGTGAAATTCTGATAACTTTCAAAGCACTAGTAGCTCACACGTGTGTGCCTTGTATCTAACTTCAGAATGACGTCACCCCAAGTGACTGACGTGTTCTAGTCCAATCAGGTTGCGCGAATCCTTTCCGAGCCCTTGTAATTTGCATGCCCGTAGCCAATAGGATGCAAGACGGGCGGGGCAGACCCCGCCCACCTGTCAGTTCAGCTGAAGAACGGTCACGCTCGTGTTCAAAGCAAATGTCACATTCAGCGCCCGTGGCCACAGCCAAACAAATGCAGGTTTGTAATTTAAGGTGGCTGTAGACTAGAGAAATCAAAAGATGGTGTGGTGTACATTCATCACCAACATATTTAGGAAATAAATTAATGCATTTAGAACTAACTCCACTGCTAAGACTGAAACGCCTCTCTAATATTGTTTTTAAGATTTAAAACATCATTTTGCAGTAAAATCCCTTACAAAGTACTTAGAAGTCAGGCCAGAATGCTTTGTTATATTGTCTGGAAATATTATACAGAATTTTAAGCTAATGCTAAGCATATGATAGGTCATTGGATAAAGGAAAAACTTAGTATGAAACTGATACGTTGTTTGATCTCTTGTGCAAGTGTGTGTTTACACAGTCAGGGTAATGGTTTAATAAAATTATTTCAGACATGCATTACTGCATGACTAAATCTATAAACATCATCTCCATATACAGGGTGTGTGCATTTGAGGAAAAAAGTTGGTGTTCAAATCATTCCATCATTCACATTTTTCATCATCTCATGTCCTTACAGATACATCACTGACAGAACATTTGGCTGTTCTTTTGCCTTTCCCGTAATTCGTCATTCTTCCAGCTCCGATTACGCTCGGACCTCAGCGTGCTTCAGGCCACCAAGGTTGACCGTCATTTTTTTCTCTTGTTGTTACCGTATTCTCTTCGTTTTTAATAAGGAGAAGAACACAGCATGGTGAAATGAAAGTAAAAGCAGCGCATTATTTCTTTACAAGTGAACAAGAACAGAACCAAATGTTTCACATCTGCTCCTGTAGTTTGCAGCATTACCATGAGAAAGCCAAAGGAGTGTTTCAATGCAGTACAGCCCACTGCTTCAGAATGGAGATGGAGACCTCAGTCAAAACACCGGCTTGCTTGTGCCAGATGTCCCCGTGATGAGGACACAATGCAGGGGCTGACTCGCATTTAACAAATCACACCCTGTGCTTTTCGGCCATCCAGGGAGAAAGAAGAGGCAACAACCATAGCCGGGCCGTCCCCCTGCGATGCCCCCTGGGTCAAATGTTTTTGCACCACCATTATCCGTCTCATGATAAAGGAATGTGCGGAAACGCTGTTTCTGAGTGGACAGGCCAGTTCGCTGAAATTTAAAACACAGGCTGAGAGAACTTCATTGCACAATATCGTGCCAGTGTTTATGTATTTTTGGGTTTTGTCTTTCTCTTAGCACAGTTTTGTTACTGCAACTTTTGTACAAGTATGTGGTTTTTCGTTCTCTTGAGTAACACACAAGAGGAAATCTCAGAGCGTAATTATACAGTGCATTTGGTTTGAATCAAAAATATAAGAGCATATGTACAAATAATAGATAATTCTCTTTTATCTCTGTTCTATTTACCCTGGATACTTAGAGTGTATTGAATTATAAAACAGGCTCAAGGATTTACAACAAATAATTGCAAGTATCTACTGTCATTTGTTTAGAAGGTTCAGATATATCCATTTTGAAATCACAGTACATTTTATTAATTAAATAAACAGCTGTTAACATTCTTTTCTTTGTTTTTGTTAACAGGATCTCAGTGTTTGTTTGGTCAGCAAGCATAACCTCAAGTAGACAAGAAGACTTCTTATGCATCAGAAATGTGAATCCTGAGCCTCCGTGGCTTGCTGCAGTGAAGAGCTTGCTGTAGTTTTCTCTGGACAGCTTTATGTGTGGATTTGGGACATCTCAGCATGAGAGAGACATCTTTACGGCCAGTGCTGGTGGAAAAATACAGGGCAGGTAATGCAGTTCAGTTCTAGAAACAAGGGCATGTGAGGTAACTGTCCAGTAAAAACTGATTTCATGATGTCCAGTTTTTAGTTAGAAAGATAGTTGGATATATAGATAGATTAGTGTGCTTTGTGGGCCATTTATGGGTGCTTTATTGGGTACTTTCAATTGGGCGGTGGCTGTCCCGAACTCTAACCCCTAAATTTCAACTTATGAAAATATTTAAATATTTTTTGTTTCCACTTTTGTTTTTAAAAAGTATCTTTTTGATTCTTTTAAAAAGCAAAGTTCAAAAAAAAAAAAAAATCTATATTTTCTTTGTAAATTATGAAATTTTACATTAACAAAAAAAAAGTGCCCTGCATTTTTCATGTCACTACTGAAACAGTGTATGTTTTAGTCCGTTGGCTGAGACCGATTTTAACCAAAACCCTAGATGTGTCCCCCTCTCATAGCTACGGAGTGAACAGATAGACCCCATCATTTTGAGGTAAATGTGTGTAACTTTAAGAAACATCACTACGGAACACCTTTTTTTCTGTAATTAAGCACACTTTTTTGGGATGTAGTTTTTTTATGTGTACCACTGTTCAGAGCTGTGCTAGGTAAACCTGTACTGATTAGCATCTTTGAACTAAGTTCAAAAGTATCTAAAATTGGTGCCAAAAATGTTTTGGTAGTGACATCTTTTTTTTTTTTTTTTTTTTTTAGGGTGTTATAACTGTTAGTACAGTGGGGTTTTTTTGTATTTTAGTATGCAAGTTCAAATTCTGTATTGTGATGTGGTTGCTACCAAAACATTACTGTCACACCGAAAAAGTGCAGTCACTACCAAAACATGGGATGTTTTGTCAAAAACAAAGTATACTGAATTTTCAACTAAGATGTTATAATAGTTTTGGTTCAATGTATGTTCAAATTAATGAATCCTTAGCTTTGAAATCAGTATGATTAACTTTTTGCCTTTTACAAAAAAAAAAATTGGATTCAAAATACAACAAATCTCATAAGTTACACTTTAAATATTGTTAAAAATGTAATTGTTATTGATTCACCTCTGAAAAAAATTAATAAAGTAGCAAAAAATATATTTTTATAATGTAGGAGTAATAAAAATCTTAATAGGTCAATGTAACTCTTCTAATTAAATTATTATCGCTGTGTTTCGGTAGTGACAAATTTGGGGACAGGACAAATATTCCAAAACTTTCTGAAAACACAATATGATAATTAACTGCACAATTACTAGAAATGTGTACCTTGGATATTATACAATTTTCATACAAATGCTTTTTTTTGGGAATCTGTAGAATGGCCCTTATTTGATATATTTCAATACAATTTTGTAATACAGGATTGGCTGTGAGGATTTATGCACCCACATTCTAAACAAATGCTTAGGGAATGTATTTAGATACATAAACACATCTGTGGTTCAGACGTGCAAGCAAAGTGTTTTTCCGATATTGAAGAGGAAGGATTTTCATTCACAACTGCAGAAATGCAAATAAATCATGCTCTTAGTCAAATTAAGAGTCAGATTTAAAATGCAGCTTAAATGTTTAGATCAAGATTGATTGCAAAGAACCGCCCAAGGCTTATTTACATCAAATTTTCTACCTTTGTGAGTGCCAACAATAGATGCTTAATGTAAAATAGATTTAGAGAAAAAGTGTGACAGTGTTCATTAATCAGATTTTGAATTCCTAATTAAGTGCAAATGTGATTAACTCTGTGTGTGTGTTAGTGTGTGTCACACATTCCTACCTCTAAGAGGCAGCAAGACTCAACCCAACTTGGTTGGTTTGATGAGTGAGAGAGACAGGACATAGAGGTCGTCCATAGAGAATGACTACTGCATGTATAACACAAATAATACAGTTTGAAAAATATGAGAAGATACTTAAACGCTTCAAATGGAAACGTGATACATAGCTTCCACAAATCCAGTCCACAAAATAGAGATTCCAGCCGATAGAAATTATATTGAAACTTGTTAAATTTCCTGTGTATATCACTCTAACACAATGCTCTGGTCAGACTGTCTCTTTTCCTCTCTCTCTTTCACATTGATCACATTAATGGGCCTGGCTTTGGAGATGAGTCTCGCAACCTCCCCATGTGACTCTCATCTCAGCTCTCCTCTACAGAGGCCCTTTGAGAAGATGACTCAGTCATTAGATGGATTGCTTTCTTACATAAACAAATGTCAGCCCTGTTCCCGACCTCCCTGTTATGCTCTGCTTTGGGACCAGAAGCGTATGTGATATCAGAATTGTAGAAACCTAAACAAACTATTGCAGCTCATTAAAGGCCAGAGAATAACCGTTCATTTAAAAGCAATACATATGTGCAACTATAGAATTTATTCGTTTTTCTTACAAGGTTATCACTTGGCATTTTAGAGTGACTACGCAGAGAATCATTTCAACATCCAGCACTTGGATTTACTACATTCCACACTAATTATTTTGAGCTGAGCCAGATGTCATTCTTCTCCACTAATGAGTTGGGATATAAATGAAAATACCGCAAATGATGGCACACTCCATTCTAATATCTCCTGATTGACAGATTCTCTCATTTTTCTCAAAAGGTCGGCATGGCTTGCAGGCAAAAGCTGGAGAGATCTACCTACTCTTGCCTTTTCCAGAGAAGAGCTGGAGGAAACCACTAAAAGCTTCTGCGTAGGTGAAACCATGTGTGTTTGTACCTGTTTCCAAGTATACAAGAGGTTATTGATGAGGTTGGGAGCACTGTGAGTAACAAAAGTTTTTATTAGTTTTTCTCTTCGACAGTATGACTTTCCATCTGAGGCACTCAAGGGATAGATGATAAAATTAGTTTTGGTTTTGCACCCAGTTTATCCCATCATGTTGAAACGTCTGGGTTAGTGCTTAAACTGTTTTAGAAAATGTTGGAGTCTAATTCAGCCACCTGAGTACACACTACCTGCATCTATTCCAAAAACAGTTCATCTTCCTTAATTTGATAGAGTGTGGTAACCCTGCCTTGACTTTTTGCATGAGCCTTTGACAGCTGGATGTAGAAATAACTGCTTTTTGGCACTCATCTTGACTCGCTGATCCTCTGTTTGACATTGACTCCAAGCGAAAAAAAAGGTGTCCTATTTGTTGTATTTGCTGTATTATTATTTGTAACAGTATCTCAAATAGACGTCATAAAAGAGGGAAAGAAAAGTGTGGGAGAACTCCAAAAGAGAAAAACGCTCAGAGGAGCTCAGACTGCTCTCTAATCGGTCCTGAAAACCAGAATCCAAGTATACAAACTAAAATATAGAAGGTAATAAAAGTTTTTTTTTTCTTGACTGAGAGTACAAGGATATTTTTATAATAGTTTCTGATACTGTAGAAGTCAGAAGTTTACATACACCTTGCAGAATCTGCAAAATGTTAATTATTTTACCAAAATAAGAGGGATCATTCAAAATGCATGTTATTTTTATTTAGTACTTTATTTATTTATTTATTTATTTATTTATTTATTTTTTGTGGTAGTTATTCTTGAGTCCCTTGTTTGTCCTGAACAGTTAAACTGCCTGCTGTTCTTCAGAAAAATCCTTCAGGTCACACAAATTCCTTGTTTTTTTTTTTAGCATTTTGTGTATTTGAACCCTATTCATGAATGACTGTATGATTTTGAGATCTATCTTTTCACACTGAGGACAACTGAGGGACTCATATGCAACTATTGCAGAAGGTTCAAATGCTCACTGATACTCCAGAAGGAAAAACAATGCATTAAGAGCCAGGGGGTGAAAACCTTTGGAATTTGAGGATCAGGGTAAATGTAACTTATGTTGGGCAACTTGTCAGTTCTGTAGCTTCTAAAGGTCAGTACACATCTTCATTCTGTTTAAAAGTTTTCACCCCTCAGCTCAAAATGCATTGTGTTTTGTTCTGGACTATTACTATTTTCTCTTGTGGACTATATGTAAATATCTTTTATGTGAAATATCTTTTTCAGGTCTGCAAGGTGTATGTAAACTTTTGACTTCAACTGTAGATAATCAGTTATCATTTGCAATCAGATACTGTAGCATTTTTCATCCTTAAGCATGAGCTTCCTCTCCCACTGATATTTACATACAGGAAGATCTGACCCGGTCGCACGGAAAATATGTAATGAACACTATTTGTTAATGTCAGCTTGTAGCCTAATGCTATTAACCAGGGCATAAGCAAATCTCTCATTTAAACAGTTAGCATTTTTTACAAGATCCAAAGTGTATAATTAAATTTCTGCCATCCATGACTTGCTAATATTTGCCAGAGCGTGAAAGATACCTTGTTAGCCACACGGCGTAATCAAAGAGTGATGACAAATTAGAGTGATTTTGCATCTGGGGGAAGGGTTGAGCGAGTTGGCAACAGGGTGCTTGTTGCTGTTCTTTTGGCTTTTCAACGGAAACCTCAATGGCTCTTTAGGGCAACCGGGTTAAATTCAAATGTTTGGTTATGCTTGTCTGTATCATTTATTGTATTAGAATATTTCATATTTCCCCTGCTGTCTGCTTTAACTTATACTTGTGTTTTTTTTAGCTTATTCAAATCATCTAATGCTAAAATGACTGTGAAGTTATCATGATTAGAACTCCTAAAGGGAAAAAAGTTCCTGAATGCAGAAGGAGCGACTCCATTTAAGAATACACTTGAGTGCGACATCAGACGCCTCCAGCACGTTTAAAGGTTTTCACAAGTGCCTGAATAGCTCCACTAGTCTCTAAAGTGGTATGTTAAGGGAGGCGCTGATGGAGACAGGTTTTTTTCCGTTTTGTTTGCTTTAGCGCAGCAGTGTAATTGATACTCTGCAAAATTGTGCTGACCTGTTGGTCTCATTGAGCATTGTTTTTAAGCAAGAAATTACAGTCTGGCGAAGACTTAAAGGCGGCAGACTCTACTTAGTGACTCTGGGTGGGGTCCAGGATGGTTGATAAAGCTTTTGAAGGCACACATTACACAAGAATGGAAGAGTAGGTTGTGTGTTTGCATGAGTGTGGTCTGACTGATAAGATATCTATGTTTAAAAATAGTAATGGGAGACAAGTAGTTTGTTACTTGTTCACTAGCATCATTAAAACACTAATCTTTAATCTTAAAGATTATTAGTTCAGTTTGAGAATAAAAATGTCCTAATAATTTACCCTCATGTCATCCAAGACTTTCTTTAATCGAAAAGAAATTAAGGTTTTTGAGGAAAATGTTCCAGGATTTTTCTCCATATCTCCATATCTTGTTTCGCAAAATAATTTGTCATTTTTAGCCACAAATGCTCGTCTTGCACTAGCTCAACCGTACGCATTACATAGTCACGTCGGAAAGGTCACGACAAGTTCCGGCCTAGTGTTTACAAAACAAATGTGCAAAGAAACTCAAATGCCCTTTCCAAAAAAAAAGGTAAAACAATATTGTCGGAAGAGTTTTTCACCCTACCCTAATTTTTTGAACTGGAGTACACAGATGAAAAACTAACCACGCATGACCGTTTCGCTATACAAGTCACTTATTCTTTGGCTGGGATCCTTTGAAGCTGCATTGAAACTGCAATTTGGACCTTCAACCAGTTGATCCCCATTCGACTCCACTACATGGAGAAAAATCCTGGAATGTTTTCCTCAAAAAACCATTCTTTCTTTTCAACTAAAGAACGAAAGACATGAACATCTTGGATGACATAGGGGTGAGTAAATTATCAGGAAATACTTATTCTGGAAGTGAACTAATGCTTTAATTAAGTTAAATTATCCAGTGTATTCAATATTTAGTCCTTGTGCTTGCTTTTTCTTTATTAACAGATAGTGATTTTAGCAGAAACAGGTGTTTGCACAAGCATTTTTTTATCTATAAACAGTTCAGTTGTGTTGCTTTTTGTCATTTGTTTATACTTGGTTATAAAAAAGATTGTATCATAAGGAAACAATTCATAGAAAGAGCATGACTAAGCTTGACATTTTCTATGGTATTTAAGTTAAAGAAACCCTAATCATATCACTATATACATGGTAAGACTGTTAAAACTTATAACATATGTGTTTAATTGTTTAATGCTGCTCAGACTAGTGGTTTGACAATACAGTAAGAGCCGATATAAAGACCAAACCAAAAGAATCCCTCTTTCTTCTTCTCTCTTACAGTCTTTCCTGTGTAATGCATGGGTGAGCAGTCCAAAGTGTCCAAATGATGGGATCAGGGGAAGGATGAAATTAACTGCACATCTGGATATACAGTTAGGTATAGTGGCTTTTTTCAGTCCCTGTCTATATCCAGAACCACCTCATCTCAAGCAGACACACACATAAACATGATAATATATGGCATAAAGCCAAACCTCTCCCACACTTTCCCAAATCTCCTTCCCTCCAACACACAAATATATGCACACCACCTCTATTTCCCTCCTGTCCTCCCTTAACATCCAAATGGCAAGCATTCCTCCCAGTGCTTCCGCTGACAGAGCCTCCCTCTCTTGTACAGAACTGTACTGTAACCTCACCGCTCATGTTACCACCCCTGGGACAAGCAGGTGATAAAATAGGACTCTGGCCAGCCGGCTCATCCTCCCGCATCTCTTCTAATGAGCACGGAAAGGGAGAGCTGGGACACGGAATGGACTCCTTCTCTTTGAACACACTAATTATCCAGGATGATTTACACATTTGTTTGCTTGGGAATATGAAGGGAGGATAGCATGGGCACCGGTGTGAGGCTTTTGTTGAATACTCGGTTGTCTTTAGAGATTAGCAATCGTGAGCTTTTTTCCGCCGAACCCCCATTCCAAATTGCTTTCAATGCCTTTTTTGACAGCACGGGCAGCATTCACCGTTCTACAAAGACAGTGAAAAAAAGTGGAAAAAATATATTATTTAATGAGAAAAATCCTGTGTGTTTTGAGCACCGTTTGACGCTGCCCTCACTCCCCCCGTCGTCGCCGTGTCAGTGCCACCTCATTTCGATGGCGCGATACGGGAGACGGGGCCGCCACCACAATTTGACACAACTAATTTAGACCCGGGCTTTTATGACACCCCAGAATGTATTACCTCGCACTGGCGTAATAATAATGGAGAAGCATCAATCAAATGGACCCTGTGCACACATTGTGCAATAAAGCTTATCTCTGACTGCCACAGTCTGTCTGACAACCCGGCTCGGTGACAATGAGTCTGTGTGCAGTTCTCTGGCATCAGCTCAGTTAGCACAGCATAAATATGCAGTTTAAGGGTCAATGACATTTTAATAAGCCTTCGGCTGACAGATCGAGCACCGGTGTTTGGGAAAGTTTGGGTATATGCACAGGGTGGCTTTGGGGAGAAATTTTTATTGTTTCTTGCATGTTCACATGACACTTTGTTGGCTGATTGTGTTTTTTCCTCTTCCTTCACCTCCATATTCATTAATTGTAACGTGATTAAAATGGCAATTAAAATATCATTTTAGTTAACAAGAGTGCAAAACCAAACAAAATGTTAGAACATGTCAAATGCTAGAGTTTAGAAGTTTGATCCAGTAAGATTTTCTCAGTAAGAAGTCTCACCAAGGCTGCATTTGCAGTAAAACAGTAATTTAGTTACGATTTGAATTTGAATATTTGAATTTCAAATACAATTTGAATGTGTTTAAAAATGTAATGTATAAAGTCTTCAGTGTCACATGATCCTTCAGAAATCATTCTAATGTTCTGATTTGGTGCTCAAGAAAAAAAATCTATCTAAAAATGTATGGGTGATTTTTGGGATACTGAAAAAAGAACAAATGTAAGGGCATGTCAAAACTTCTACAGGACCCCCAAACCCCCTCAGACCCCAGAATTTTAAAATTCTTAAAAAAAAATCTTACTGACCCTAAGCTTTTAAATGATAGAGTATAAGAATTTAAATGTATTACTATTTAACGTGAAAGTCTAGCAACAACTTGAATCTAGCAGTGTTATATGTGACCCTGAACCACAAAAGCAGTCATAAGGGTCACTTTTTTGAAACTGAGATTTGTACATCATCTGAAAGCAGAATAAATGAGCTTTCTATTAATGTATGGTTTGTTAGGATAGGACAATATTTGGTTGAGATACAGCTATTTGAATATCTGGAATCTGAGGGTGCAAAAAATTTAAACAAAAAAATTGAGAAAATCACTCTTAAAGTTGTCCAAATGAAGTTCTTTATATATTTACAGTATATAAATAGTTCTATATTATATATTATATATTTACAGTAGGGAATTAAAAAATATCTTCATGGAACATGATCTTCATGTAACATTCTAATGATGTTAAAAAGAAAAATCTATAATTTTGACCCATACAATGTATTTTTGGCTATTGCTACAAATATGTCTGTGCTACTTAAGACTGGTTTCGTGGTCCAGGGTCACATATTTCATATTTTAATAATGATAAAATTGGTTAATGTTTCCAAATTTTTTAGATAAGCCTCGCCTCTTTCTTTGCCTGTACATGCATTTACTCAATCTCTCAATTGCTCAATCTTTGGCATCTTTTTTGACAATGTTCCTTTTTCTTTCCTCCGTTTCTCTCCAGCCCATCTCAAAGTTCCTTTTGTTCCAAAAACAGTGATGTCATGTGTGGCAAACACCTGGAAATCTCTGGAGCTCGTGTCACAGTGTGTTTAGATGAGACGTATGGATGTGTACTGGCTGAAAGCCCTCAGCATAGCAGGAGATGACCTATTTGTTCGAGCTGATTAATGTCCCTGCCTGCTGAACTCAGGGTTACATGTTCTGGTTGGTATGGCTGCCTGCTGATAAGTACTGCTCTGTTGATTTTCAGACTACATCAAGCATGCCTTTCGTTGACAAATGTTATCAATTTAAGGCAAAAAGCATTTGTAATCTGCTTAATACTTTTTTGCTGAAGTTTTGCCTGTGGAGTCACTAAACATGGCAGCTTTTAAATTCCCAGTTTGGACAGTGGTGGTAGCACATTGGATGGGATTGTGTTTGGGAGTCCTTGTGTCAATCAGCTTTAATTGTTGCCATGACAGGGTCAGAGACCCCCTGCCATGTGGAGGCAGCCAGGCTGGTCTATAAAGGCTCCAGTTGGGCTAGAACAACATTAGCTTCATGCAAGCAAACTTTCCGCCACACACCGCTACATGTATGCCAGCTTCCAACAGTGAATTCTCTCTCTAAGCTCCACAATATCTTGGCTATTGATCTAAACTGGCACAGATCTAAACGCAGTGTTAACATCAAACTCCCTGACACCAGGGATGAATCCAACTAGCATCATTAGCTTAGAGACTTACCCGCTATAGTCACCCGTTCTTATTAAACAACATGCATCTAAAGCTGTAAATTTAATCTAGCCAGTTATAATCTGAGCTAAATAGATGGACAGGATGATAAGACATAGTGGCTCCAGTCATTATCACCAGTTTGATCCTCTTGCATATAGAGATACATTGTTTTTAGCTAAATGCATGTTGTCTATCCATTTGAGAGATTGATTGTTAGGCATCATCCATATTGATCACGTGATCTGTTATGGCTCAGACTAGACATTACATGAGTTGTTGGCTCATGATAAGAATGTGTGTTTGTGTCTATTGGTGTGTTTTAACACCCTGTATCCATGTAAAATACCAGTTTGCTAACAATGCAGTCATGATGGAGAGCATTCCAGAAATACCAGACATCACAAGCGACGTTTGGTGCAACTGTGAGGCTAAATGTGGTTAGACTAACATAAACGTATGTCTATAGTATGAACCCAGTGACGTATTAAAGGAACCATGTAGTTTTTTAACATACACTACAGTTCAAAAGTTTAGGGCCTGTAAGAATATTTTAAAAAATGCTTTTATTAAGCAGGGATACAGTAAATTGATAAAAAGACAATAAAAATGACAATAAAGACATTTACAGTTGAGGTCAAAAGTTTACATACACCTTGCAGAACCTTCAAAATGTTAATTATTTTACTAAAATAAGACAGATTATACAAAATGCATGTTATTTTTTATTTAGTACTGACCTGAATAAGATATTTCACATAAAATATGTTTACATATAGGCCACAAGAGAAAATAAAAGTTGAATTTACAGAAATGTCCCCATTCAAAAGTATACATATGCTTGATTCTTAATACTGTGTTGTTACCTGAATGATCCACAGCTCTGTTTTTTTTTTTTTTTTTTGTTTACTGATAGTTGTTCATGATTCCCTTGTTTGTCCTGAACAGTTAAACTGCCCGTTGTTCTTCAGAAAAACCCTTCAAGTCCCACAAATTATTTGCTTTTTCAGCCCGGGCTCTTAATGCATTTTATTTAGCCTAAATTATTATTATTATTATTATTTTTTTTTCATTTAGTACTGCCCTTCAGAAGGCACAAAAAATACTTACAGTTTACCAGAAGAAAAAATAAGTTAAATTTACCCTGATCTTCAAATTCAAAAGTTTTCACCCCCCAGCTCTTAATGCATTGTGTTTTCTTCTGAAGCTTCAGTGAGCATTTGAACCTTCTGTAATAGTTGTATATGAGTCCCTCCGTGTAAAAAAATGGAGGTTAAATTCATACAGTAATTGTTGGATAGGGTTCAAATACACAAAAATGCTGAAAAAACATTGTAGGAATTTGTAGGACCTGAAGGATTTTTCTGAAGAATAGCGAGCAGTTTAACTTTTTTTTATTTTTTTAGGACAAACAAGGGACTCACAAAAATAAAAAATACACAGCTGTGGATCATTCATGTAACAACACAGTATTAAGAATGAAGTGTATGTAAACTTTTGAGTTATTTTTATAAATTCTACTATTATTTTCTCTTGTGGACTACATGTCAATGTCTTTTATGTGAAATATTTTATTCAAGTCAATACTAAATAAAAAATACCATGTATTTTGTATGATCCCTCGTATTTTGGTAAAATAATTAACATTCTGCAGATTCTGCAATGTATGTAAACGTTAAACGTCAACTGTATATTGCTACAAAAGATTTCTGTTTAAAATATATGTTATTATTTGAACTACCATGGATAAATGTATCACCGTTTTCACAAAAATATAAAGCAGCACAAATGTCTTTTATCAGTGATAATATTTTGATAATAGTTTCTTAAGCACCAAATCAACATATTAGCATAATTTCTGAAGGATCATGTGGCACTGAAGACAGCAGTAATGGCTGCTGAAAATTCAGCTTTTTCATCACAGGAGTATGGTGCATATTTAAAATATATTCAAACAGACAAGAGTTATTTTAAATTGAATATAATTCACAATATTACTGTTTTTACTACATGTTTGGTCACATAAGTATAGCCTTGGTGAGCTTTCCAAAACTTTGCCAACTACAAACTTTTAAACGGTAGTGTACAGTACAAAGTGTACAGACGCTTTCACGCTGTGCATCTAAACTTTCCGATAACCAGTCCAACCGTGTTCAACAATGTCCTGGCCCAGCTAGGCTTCTGTATCACACCCACATCCCAGCTGTCACAGGCCCTGAGCTTTATTTAATGCCTTGTCTGGAGGTATACGGGCAGCCATAATGCCTGGCTCTGAAATTGTGGAACAGAAGAGGTGTTATATTGGGGGTCTGGCTGGGACGAGGGTGGCTTAGGGCCCGTCACCTGCAGTGTGCTTGACTTGTCCATAAAGCAAGTGATGATTAGATTGTGGATTGGCCGGAGTGGCTGCAGAGCCGCCTTTAAGGTCTGGGTATATCGTATGCTTGGTTTTTATGGGGTTGAGTTTATGTTGGAACGGCTCATTCACACTTTGTTTGGTTTGCACTTTTTTTGACACTCTCCTTGCCGCCGGTTGTATCGACCTGTGTAAACAGTACAAGAAGTAAAAGAACAGTTCACAAAAGCTTGATATGTAGTTCCTTGTGACAAGGCAGTAATTGTGTTTTTTAGTTTTCCTAATAAAGCTTGTTTGTTCCACAGCCAAACCTTTATGGTTTGCAGAACTCTCCAGTGGCGTGTGTTTCGTGCCTGATCTGCAATACAGCACTTGTTTTTGGTCTTATAACTCTTTAAGGAAACCTTTGGCAAATGTGAGAATCGTGGCATTTGAAATAATGAAAAGCAAAAACCATGCTGAATTGTGAATTTAACAGAGCATAAATCATAGTATGAAAGGAAATTTAGAGACCCGTACCTAACAATGCCAACTAAAGCACAAACAGTGACAGGGACACTTTGTTCTGTGGGTTTGGGAAAGTTACGATCACCATGCATATTAAAGACATATGTGGTTACTGTAAGGGCTTCACAATTGTTAAGCTGTATGCAAAGAGAAGGGCCTGTGTTCTTGGCATTTTTGGGTCACTTCCACCAAGCTATGCATTGCACGTAAGAACATTTCTTGACATCCTTAATGCACTCACACCTATGTTTACATTTGCAATGTGTCTTTTGATATGACTTGAATGGATGAGGTCATAGATTGATGTATTTGTGTTAGATCTAAGCTTGTTTGTTCTCTTTTATCCTAGAGTTTGTAAGGAGGGCTGGAACATTGTATGTTTTAGATTTGGGCGCCTTGCAAACTCAGTCGTATTGGTGTGTGCTCCTTATGTGGGTTTTATCTACATTGTGGAGGCCAGATGCACCCAGAAAAATAGTAAAACTACCAGCAGATGATTCTGAAGTAAACAGCATAGTAGAAAGATGCAGAAAGGTTCCTGTGAGAGTTTTCAATGCGGTTAGGGGATAGAAAAAAAAATCGTAACTCGGTAGAAAAGCAAAACGAGAGTGCTTGTGTGTTCTGAATGTATACTTTAGTAAAGCCCTGTGTAGAAAATGGTACATTTTTGTGCCCATCCTTATCTCCAGTCTCCCTGTAGAATCTTTACGCACAAAAAGCATTGCACTCAGGCAAAAAACACTCCACGTCTTGTGGCACGAAGATGTCAGCTCTCCCTAAACAGTCGTAAAAGCTTTTCCATCAAAGCTGCTTTGTGTTGGGTCCAGCTTTCCCCCATCACTGTCAGCGATAGGGAAGCATTATCTGTCTTCAGAGACTGTAAGGTATTTCTATTTCATTCATTGAGGTGTTAGAAACCTTTTTTGTCAGTATTATAATTGTTATATTTTTCAAAACTTCAAAACTTTGACCGAGGTCCTAAGTGGATAAACATTAGCTCATCAGCTCATTATCCCATTATTTACACGGGAAAACAATTTGTGCACATTTCATACATTAGTTTTATTTAATGTAGTTTGTGTTTGTCATTACACAGCGGAAGAATTTGTCCAAAAAGCACTGAAGGCCTTAAGTAGCCCCACCAGTAATTCTTTTTCTAACATTTTATAATAGCAGCTTAACGCTGATGGGCTGATGACAACCATGTTTTTTTAAATAATTGTTGCTTCCAGCTAAACTTCAACTCGTGTATATTAGTCATAGGGTACAATACAATATGCACTGTTCAAGCCAATATAAGATGTTTAGAGCTCTAATAAGCTTTAATCCATCTGAATTTGCTTTTAGGAATAAGAAACTTTGGCCAGGACATGTGGAGCCTTTGGTTGATGTCTCCAAGACCTTAGGTGCATTATATCAAATCCTTCTCAACCAGACGGTGGCCAAGAAGAACAGAGGTGACTGTCTACATCACTGATTCATTCTTGTGTTGTAAATTACATTCCTACGTCATGTGCAAATCAGCTAATCCTTCACATTTGAATTAGTAGGCATGTTGCTGACCTTTTGATCTGGCCGGTCGGGATGCAAACAGCTCCGGTTACATCTGGAGAGGAGAGCAGAGCTTAGCATTTTCAGGGTCTCTTTCCACTACAGTGTCTGAAAAGCTGTCAGGGAGTTAAAATAGAGAAGTGAAAGGATTAGTGGCGGAGAAAAAAATGGACATTAGTCAGGATGAAGGAAGGACTGAACTGTAACTCACCGCACGCATTCGTCTTCTGATCTCATGAAACCTCCAGAATGATTTCACAGTGTCCTAGTGCTTTTTTTGGACAGCAGTTGGAGCTTAGCATCACATGGCAATCTTGTTTATATGGGAACGTTTGTTTCGGAATAATATTGGTGTCCAAATAACATAGTGATTTTCTTTCTTTTACAGTACATGATGTGCTGAAAATATCTGGGTGGTGAATTTTCTAACTGGTGCAGTCTGCAAATTTCTGAAGCCGGTTGATCAATAAAATTTAGATAGTTAGCTTGTGAACTTGAATGATCGCTATGGTCATTTTGGTTAAGCTGGTTGATTCTGGTTAAGCTGAAGTCTTGCTAGTTGAAACAGTTTGTAGTTTGGTGGAGACACCAGCATTTTTTGATATTGGCGATTATTTATAATGAGAGCAAAAACTAATCTAAATGTGAAAATAAAATGAAATGAGCACACACAATTACCGACTTATCGTGCATATTGTACATCCCGACTATTTTCAGCATAGTTTCTTATTTAGCTCTGCATAAACTAGCTTATTTATCATGCAAGGTCCAATTCTGCCCAGCAATCTTTGGCACACATTTGCATATCTGGTCGTCATAGAGAAGATGAGAATAATTTATAAATGGCTGATGAATATGGAGGAGGGGGAAAGGCCTGTCTGTGGTGGATAAATGTTCAGCGATGGCTCAGTCAGAAGGACAGAGACGGCAATAGGAAACCTCTTGAACCCTCTGTTCAGAACGACAAACTGCCTTCAACCAGGCAAATGCTTAGAGATTAACATACGCACTGCAGATCCAAAGGAGCAATTTCATTTCAAAACTCAATCCGCCAGCTTGAGGATTTGCATGGCTAATTAGCCGCACTGGCACTCATTTTTTCTCAATCTATTCTCTCTTCTTCTTCTTTCCTTCTCTCTGCTCCTTCATCTATCTTAGCAGGAGTTGCGATAGCAAAAGGAAAGTGAGGTATACACTAAATTAAGCCTACCTGTTGTGTAAAAGACCCCATTGCTGCTTCTTTGCTGTACGTATTAATGCATAAGTGATGTGAGTGGTCACAGTAGTTATGATTTCAGTTTAATAGATTAATGATGGGTTAACACGGATCGGCTTGCAGTCATTTAGCTCACGCTAGAGCTGAATTCATTATGAGACATATGGATGTTAATTTCCAGTTAAATAGGCTGGCTCATTATTTTGCAAAATGATCTATATATATCATTCAAAAAAACATTAAAAAATGTAGTGATTGTATTATTCAGCAACGATGCATTAAATTGATCAAAAATTACATTAAAGACATTTACATTGTTGCATTGCTAATTTAAATAAATAAATTCTTTTTATTTATTAAAGAATCCTAAACAAATGTATTACAGTTTGCACAAAAAATATAGAAAATGTAAATAACATAAAAAGCACAACTGCTTCAACACTGATAATAAGGAAAGTTTAAATATAGCTGAAAATAGAGCCAGCACAGGAATTAATTGCATTTTAAAATGTATTTAAATATATTATTTTAAATTGCAGTAGTATTTCACAATATTACTGTTTTACTGTATTTTCAGTCAAAATAAATGCAGCCTTGCTGAGCATACAAGACTTAATTGAAGGACCTACACTGTTGTTCAAAAGATTTTTATTTATTTTTTAAAAGACATTACTTATGCTCATCAAGGCTGCATTTATTTGATCAATAATCCAGAAAAACTGTGAAATATTATTTCAATGTAAAATAACTGTTTTCTATGTGAATATATTTTAAAATGTAATTTATTCCTGTGATGCAAAGGTACATTTTCAGCATCATTACTCCAGTCTTCAGTGTCACATGATGGTTTAGAAATCATTCTAATATGCTAATTTATTATCGATGTTGAAAACAGTTGTGCTGCTTAAAATTTTATTGGAACCTGTGATCCTTTTTTAGGATTGTTTAATAAATAAAAAGATAAATATAATATATATATATAAATCTTTTGCAACAATATAAACTACCATTTAAAAGTTTTATTCTTCCTTTTTTAAAAGAAATGAATACACTCTAAAAACTGCTGGGTTAAATACAACCCAGCGCTGGGTAAAATATGGACAAACTGCAAAATATGGTTGTTTTGACCCAGCAGCTGGGTTACTACCCAGAAGGTTGGGTTAAACATTTGGGTTTAACATTTTTTAACACAGCAGATTTTAGAGTGTACTTTTATTTACCACTGATGTGTTAAATGATGGAAAAAATGATGGAAAAAAACTTTTATTATTAGAAAAGATTTCTATTTTGAATAAATGCTGTTCTTTTTATTCATTATTTACTTTTTATTTATCAAAGAATCCTGAAAAAAGAATAACAGGTTCCAAAAAAATATAAAAGTATCAAATCAGCATAATAGAATGTTTCTGAAGAATCATGTGACACTGAAGACTGGAGTAATGGTTGATGTAAATTCAGCTTTTCATCACAGGAATAAATTCTATTTTAAAATATATTAAAATAGAAAACCATTATTTTAAACTGTAATAACATTTTGCAATATTACTGATTTTTTTCTGTATTTTTGATCATGTAAATGCTTGATAAGCATAAGAGAATTCTTTAAAAAACATTAAAAATCTTACCGATCCCAAACTTTTGAATGACAGTGTATAATTTTTTCCCTTCCACACTCAAAAAAAGAACTCATTGGATGAACTCAATTTAATTAAGGGCAGGATTTCCATCCAATAAATATGTGTAACCCAAACTCATAAAACTTAAATTCATGCAATGAAATGTAATTGAGTTGGGCCAACTCAATTTGATCAAATATAGTTTAAATGAAATGAAGTGATTTTTTTATGCTCAAACTAAAACATTTAACTGGAAAACAAATAACTAGGCAGAAATCCTTCTACACTCAAAAAATTATACATTTGATGTACTTAACTTTAGGCATTAGCCATAAGATGGCTTTCCATGGCATACCCAAAGTAGTTGTTTATTTTATTATTAAAACAACTTTAACTCATGTTAGCAGGTCCTCAACCCAAGCTCATGCTCTACACTTTACCACAGTGGTAACCCCCAAAAACATTAACTCTCCATAAACTGTTTTAAATACAAACATTAAAGAACATTAAACATTAACAAGTCTCCCAATTGTATAGTCTTAATTAAAAAAATGCATAAAATAACATTTTATTTCAACATTTACTCTCTTTGTACAAAGCATGCAAAGCATGAGGGGAAGGGGCCTATTTAACTGAAACATGTTCTTTCAAAATGAAAATATTGAGTTGTACCAAAACGCAACTGTTTAAAGCAGTTTAACACAATACAATTGTATAAATGGGAAACCTAACACAATGGTGTTAAATGAAAAGGATTTTTTAAAATAATCTGAACAGTGTTCAAGAATCATTTTTATGAGTGCAAGATGCATATTGCAACTTGATAACTCTGTAAAGCACATAGAAGAATATAAGGGCAAATAAGAAGTGGATTCTTTCCTGAACCTAAGGCATTTCTAAGAGCCATTAAAGAAGCTTTATTTGTAGGAGTGCAGGCCTGAAATGTACTCCACTTACAATCTCTTGGTGATCTTGTCCATTTTCTCTTCTCTTTTTTTCCAGATCCAGAGATACAAAGTGAGCATGAACAAGAGAGAGTGAGCTGAAACGAGTTGGAGAACATACCCATAATTACAAGTGAGGTTCATTTGAGTGCAGTGTGCATTTACAGTATATGTATATCGCTCTGTAGATGGGATTACTCTCATAGCCCTGCATCCAATTAGATAAACTGCCTTTAATAATTCAACCTAACCCACCGTTCCAGAATAATGAGTGAGATAATGCTGCAGTATCTCAGACACAGATGTAATTTATTGCTGAGAGAGCTGCATTTATGGAGAATGTGATTTTCTACAGGCATAATGAGAGTTCGGGAGTTCACCGCAAATGTTACGGACTTGATTCCTTTGGATGTGCAAAATGTTGCCGTGAGCTTCGTAAAGTGCATTTAGATTAGATTGTTTTTAAAATTGGTTTATTTCAATAAGGTAATTGCTCAGATGAATCTGGTTGATAAAAATAACTTTTTTTTTCTTGCTGTTATTATTCTGTTGGACCGAACTTTTATGATCACGATTGTTAAAAAAGTAAATTGCCCTGCCCATAAGGTCTTGCACAAACTATTTTGGCTTGAGAAAGGAAACAATAATGGCTAGTTTGGTAATGATACAGTAGTGAGGGAGATTTTGTGGTTCTCTGTATCGCTTTAATATCTGCAAATCTTTTTCCATTTTCTTTTCTTTTCTTTACTTTTTTTTCCTTTTTATGTCTTTTCATCTCTTCCTCTTGCTTTCCCAGTGTCCTTGACTGTCTGGCTCCTCCTGTAAACAGCACAGGAATCACATCTTGGCATTCCTGAAACAACACTGGATTTGATTTTACAACCCAATTAAAGTCGAGCTGTAAATCAGTGGGGCAGTAGAGCCTTTTCCCCTTCATTCTCTCCCCCCTCCTTTCGCTTAGCACCTTCAGCAGAATTTAGTATCCCCGAAGGCTGTGAACCAATATCAGGACAGCTTATAAAAGCAACAGGACTGAGAACAGAGACAGGACTGATGGGGGCGTTTACAGGGCAGCCAAGGATGCCACCCTTGAGGTTCCTAAATCACAAAGCTGTGATGGCTAGCAAGTGGCTGCATGGCTCTCGTCCACGGTGGCTAGAACTCTTTCCGTCTTCAGCACTAAATCCTGGATGAGTCTGTGTGCTTTCGGCTACATCTAGAAACTTTATTAGCAACATCAATAGTTGTAGAGGTCATTTTAAATATTACTGGATGATAATTCTGTTCGGGATGAATGCTATAAAAATATGCTGTTGAACTACAGTTATGAACTGAATTATGCTGTCCTACATACTACATGAAAGAATACACTACCAGTCAAAAGTTTTTGAACAGTACGATTTTTAATGTTTTTTAAAGAATTCTCTTCTACTCACCAAGCCTGCGTTTATTTGACCCAAAATACATTTTTTTTCTATTTAAAGCAACTGCTTTCTATTTGAATACATTTAAATAAGTAATTTATTCCTGTGATCAAAGCTACATTTTCAGCATCATTACGTCAGTCTTCAGTGTCACATGATCCTTCAGAATTCATTCTGATATGCTGCTTTGCTGTTTAACCTTTGAATAGTAGTGAACATTTATCAACATCTATCCAAGTTTCTCTTGAAGCAGTATTTCAAATACAGTTAAACCTGAGACTGGTAGAGTAATATTTTATCAAGCTTTTGGCTACAGAATCAAATCCTATTCGGGGCAAGACCTGGACAGGAATCTCTATCAGTCTCAACCATGTGGGATTCAGCAGGCATCAGGAATACTCATGTGGCTTACTGATGTACAGTTTCCTCCAGCACACATCCGCTGCTAGATTAAACCATCTCGCCGTGTGGCGGTTGTTTTTTACACAACATCCGTTGCTAAGACAGTAATTGCCTGCCGTAATAAATCAAAGCCAATACAGGCGATTGTCATTTTTCATTAGCGTGACAACAGGTCAAAGCGGGCTCACAGCTATTAGTCAGAAATTTCCTCTAATGGCATATCAATAACTCTGTGACACCTAGCGCACTGACTGACTGCATGATCTAAATTCTCTTTTCGTTTATAAAGCCAGAATGAGCCTCATTTCATTTTAAGAAGAGGCGTGATGTGCATTAAAGCATTTGAAATGAAAATCTCACCCTGGCACTGACTTAATTGCTCAGTTTATATAACAGAAACAGAGGGTGGAATTTAAATAGCTTAAAGTCTGTTTGGGCACACTGTCTTTTATACAAAAAGACAGCACATTCAACAGAAATTTGCTTATTTTCTTGTGCCCATTAATCTTTTGGGTGTCATGCACAAACACTCATTATGAATACGCATCTGGCAATATTGCAGTTCATGACAAATGCGAGGAACACCTCGGTTAGACAGTACGACAAAGTCAATTTGCCTCTAAGAGACGTTTGAGAGAAATTAGGCCAATGCAGTCATTCCGCCCTGAGTGTTTGTCTTTAGACCCCAATGAATGAAACCTCACAGTACTTTTTGTACTGGGTCTTTGTCATTAGACGCCTTACAGATGGAGTAATGAGGAAAGGCAGCCCTTTAGTCCAATTCACAATGCCAAGAAAGAGTTTTGAGCATTGACGAGTTATATGCAGAGGCCTAAGTTATCAAATCAGGTCTAGGTTGCTGCTCAAGGCTCTACAGTGCGACCATTTCAGTCGCATTTGCTGAAAATTGCAGTGTATGACTATGAAAAAATATTTAGGAGCACCAGTGCGAATGACCCGATCAGCATATTTGTGTTTGTCCTTTACAATGTTGAGTAATGTGTCACAGACAAATCCGTTCATAAACAAAGTGTAGAGAGAGTGTAAATAAAAGATTTGCTGTGCAGTGTAGAAAGCTTTGTTGATAATAATGGAACTTTGTGAGATTGTGACGCATTAAGATGAGCGAAGGGGTCATTGGATGCCCATTTTCTACAAATTGATTCTTTAGGGTCTTAATGAAAAGTCTAAGTGAAGCTGGATGACGAATGATTCGCGTAAACATAGACGTATATGTATATGTGAAGGCGCATTCCCTTCACGAACAAACGTAATCCACTGCATCTTCAGCGGCTCAGATGTCGGGAGTAAATGACGACCAGTATGTTTATTATTATATCCAGCGCTGTTTCATTTACAAATGCATGTGCATTTTTAAACAAATCTAGTGAGTCAATGATTCAATTTCCCATTCATAAAGATAGTCAGTTGCTTTATTCCTGAATGAATCAACCATTCGAACGAATCAAATGAATGAATGATTCAGTAATTAAATCAGTGACTTGCCACCACCTACTGGCAGTTTTAGTTTCATTTTTAAAGTATCTTTTCAGTTATTTCTCAACATGAATTTATGAATTTGATTGCACCAGAGATTTTAAGTTTTTAACTGATATATAATTTCTTATGATATCTAAAGTGTGATAGGGAAAAAGGCAACAAAGAAAGTCTTTTGTGACAAAGGTCAGAACTCCTGTTATGTTGTAGATTTTTGAGGTGCACTCTTGACATAAATTAATCTATTACTTTTCCTACATAACTTTTTAACACAAAACAGTGGTAAAATATCTATTTGGGAGTCTTAAACCTTTCCAACAATATATAGTTATATATAGTACCCTCGTTTTGAAATACTTTTTACATGAGTTACATTCTGGCATTTGCTTGTCTTAATTAAACTCTTGATTTAATGTCTTTTGCAGACTTGGGCTGAGTATGACCATCAGGTCTTACACGTAAAGGTCTGAGATCGGCAAATTTGATGACTGTTATTTCTGACTTAAGTGGACACCGATTGATTGAGGTCTCTTGGGAACGGGAAGAATAACATTGTTTTTTTGCGCACCGCGAGTTAGCCCTCAATCAAGCGACAATTTGCACTTGGCACACCAGGTGAGCTGATTTCACAGACAAATAATGCCGAGTGTGATTAAGGCCGAAGTTGAATTTAAAGCAGTCTGTCTCTATGACCTCTTGGTCTGAATATGACTCTGCATTCCTCAGGCTGGAGGTCTGAAGCGCTCCTCTCTGTCCGTAGCTCCACAGCAGAGAGATCTCTACACCTGGGTGCTGCGTGCTTGTGACATGTTGACGCAGCTGTGGTTTCGGTGGAGAGTTTTAGATGGCAGGCACACCGCAGTGAACTTGCACCTGTGGGATTGTGGGTTGATGTTCAGTCTGAGTTCAGAGCCTTTGACAGCTGGTTCATTCTCTACTGTATTCAATTCCTGGTCGCAATGTCAAAACCTGTTGTTGTCAAATGCCAGGGTTTGTAGTAAGTATAAATATTATAGTAAGTTTAGAAGGTGTATTAAATAATTAGTTAATCATTTAAAAACTTTTAGAGCTAAATTAATGAATAGCACTTTTGACCAATGATTAAATGCAGTTTTCTTTCATTGGCTGTTATAGTAGAAATTAAATTATCAAACATAAACTGATTCTTACTAAGTGCACAATTAAAGTGATTTAGTTATTTAGTAACACATAGAATATTCCAGTTTTAAAATAAGTCAAGCTTTTAATGAACTGGATTTGTGACATAATGCTGATTACCAAAAAAAGGATATTTTCTGCTAAAACTAACAAATACTGTAGCAATTGTCTTGATGATGAAGTATTTGAACATTAATAAATTGGCCTCATTCACTTCCATTTTAAGTGGCTCACTGTAACCTTGATTTATTTTATTTTATTGGGAACAAGTGGAAATAAATGTTTTAATAATCATCAAATTTTATAATTGGCCTCATTCACTTCCATTTCAAGTGCCTCACTGTAACCTTGACTTTTTTTTTATTATTATTTTATTTTTTCATAATTGACCTCATTTACTTTCATTTCAAGTGCCTCACTGTAACCTTGATTTATTTTATTTTATTGGGAACAAGTGGAAATACATTTTTTGATAATCATCAAATTTTATAATTGCCCTCATTCACTTCCGTTTCAAGTTACTGTAACCTTGATTTTTATTTTATTTTATTTTGTTTTATTTTAAGGGAGAGATAAATGGATTTTTTTCCCTAAAATAAATTGATTGGCTTTTTAAACATAAAGACAAAAACACAGTATAAAACTTCAAGACAAGCAGAACAAAACAGGAAAATAAAATAAAATAAAATCTTGTAAAAGTTAGATAGTAGTAAAGTTAGATAGTAGTAAATAGTTGGAAATAATTTTTTTAACCGTCAACATCACAGATGCCTTCGATACAGATCTTCTGAAAAAAAAAATAAAAAGAGAGAGAATAAAAGTTATCCAAAGGAATTGTTCACATCTGAAAATGAGCATACACAAGTGCTCAGTGATTCAGAGGCACATCTCCCCTGCAAAAGCTATTAAGTAACATTTTCTGATCTCAGAACAGTAAAAAATAAGCGGTTGAGGAGGGGAGGTCAGCCCTGAACCCAACAGGAACAACGCTGATAATGCAGGAACATAAATCACCAGAGCTTTCTACAGGCTCTCTCATTCAACACATATGCCTCTAGTCAGTGAGGCCTCCTGGGACATCATGATTCGTTCCTCAGCTGTGGCCCCTTACCTGCTGGGTGGCAAGGCTCTTTAGTAAATCGTGTCGGGGCGATGAGTCATTAGTGGGTGCTTTTCCTCTGTTGTCGGCATTATGGGATATTAAACATAGCTGCTGCCCTCGGTGGGCGGAGACGTTGGGCACAACACATTACATTCGCCTGTCGTTATGGGCTGTAATGACCCTGCAGCGCTGTGGAGTTTTATGGTGCGGTGATATGAGGCAAAGCGTAGAGGCAGTAATGCTCGTAGTTTGATGTGGGCAAGAATGCTGAGATATAAAGTGTTTTCCAGATATTGAGACTAAAACTGAGAAGGTTATTTTACTATAACTGGGGGAAGTGTATATAGACATTACAAAAAAGTAGCTTTAGAAAAAAATATTTTGATTCAACATAGGGGAAAAAAAAGAATATTGAATGAAATATGATGTCAAGATATCACAAATTATTTGCACATCTACTGGGCTGAGAAATTACTTCCCAAAGGATGAAGTCATTATTGTGTTAAATGATAATTTAGTAGACATTACAAAAAAGTTGATTTAGAAAAAAACAAATTAGTTTCAACATAAAAAAAAGAATACTGAATGAAATATGATTTTTTTTTTTAATGGATAATGAAATAATACGTGAAACTAAAACTACCAGTGGGTGGCGGCAAGTCACTGTCATAATGAAAGAGTCATTCAGTCATTCATTCAGCTGATTCATTCAGACAGCTGATTCATTCAGAAGCAATGTTAATGACTGTCTTTTTGAATGAGTCATTGAATCACTGGCTCACTTGATTTATTAAAAAATTTGGATTCATATATATTAGTGTTGTCATGAGATTCAATTTTTAAATTTTAGTAATTATCACAAATTATTCGCACATCAGTTAGGATGAAGTCATTATTGTGTTAAATGAGAAAAGCATTTAGTAGACATTACAAAAAAGTTGATTTAGAAAAAATGATTCAACAGAAAAAAAGACTACTGAATGAAATATGTTTCTTTTTTTTTTAATAATGACATAAATGACATAATGACATAAACTCCCAGTAGATGGCGGCAAGTCACTAATTTAATTACTGAATTATTCATTCATTTGATTCGTTCGAATGGCAGATTCATTCAGGAAGCAAATTATTGTCTTTATGAATGGGAAATTGAATTATTGACTCACTAGATTTGTTTGAAAATGTAATTCAGTCATTCATTCAGCTGATTTGTTCAAACAGCTGATTCATTCAGAAGCAATGCAAATGACTGTGTTTATGAAGACAGTCACTGAATCATTGGTTCACTTGATTTGTTCAAAAATGTGGATTCATATTAGGGTTGTCAAGAGATCAATTTTTTAAAATTTTATTAATTATCACAAATTAATCTCAAATTATTTGCATATCAGTTTGGGATGAGAAATTATATTGAATGAAATATAAAATGTGTTTTGTTTGTTTTTTTTTTTGAAAAATGAAATGACACTCTAAATATGAAACTAAAACCTGTAGGTGGCGGCAAATCACTGTGTTAATGAGTGAGTCATTCATTCAACTGATTTGTTCGAACAGCTGATTCATTCAGAATCAATGCAAATATCTGCCTATATGAATGAGTCACTGAATCACTAGCTCACTCGATTCAGTTGGGGCTGAGAAATTACTTTGCAAAGAATAAAAGTCATTATTGTGTTAAACGAGAAAAGCATTTAATAGACATTACAAAAAATGTCTTTATAGGGAAAAAAATATTGAACTCATTTTTTTTTTTTTTGGAAAAATGAAATGATTCTGTCTTAACGAGTGAGTCATTTAGTCATTTATTTAACTAATTCGTTTAAACAGTTGATTTATTCAGAAGCAGCGCAAATGACTCCCTTTATGAACAAGTCACTGAATCATTGGCTCTCTCGATTCGTTCAAAAACATGGATTCATTCAGTAATGAAACCCAGCTGTGTTGCCTGGAGACACACAGTTCAGCTGTGGCTTTGTTTGGAACAATATTTATTGGTGAAATTAAACAAAAACAGACAATACTGGCAATATTGTGTCTAAAATGTTCCACAAAATTAACTTCTTGTTTATTAAATTATAGCATAAAATCAGCATCACATTGTCAATCTTGTAGAATTCAGGGAAGAAAACTGCACTATTGCTTGTGAGATATATAAAAATACAACAAAAAATCAATAGAAGGACTTTGCCCTCATATCTAGAATATAGGCATATAACTGCATTCAAATAGGCTAACTAGAGAGAGAAAGTGTCACCCTTTATTGTATAGAACAGGGATGCCATCTGTTAGCAGGCCTCCTCTATGACAGGGCTTTGTGTTTACAGCAATACAGGACAAAAGCGTTTATGCACTCGTCAATAATGCAAATCTGGGGTCAAGGAGTAATTGGCCTCTAATAAGCCAGATGACTATCTCTTATTCCCCTCTGAGAATTAAACAAGCATTTTGGTTTAAGCTGCAGACTTTATAGCACAGCTGTGGCACGTCTATCTAGGAATGCTTCTGGTTAAATGACGTCAGTTTGAGAAGCCTTTCCAATGTTTATAAAATGCAAAATATAAATTGTGCATGAAATATCTGCCCTGGAGTAGGAATTACATATTGTGCACTTTTCACTCGTTAGGTTTTATTGCTGTTATTTTTGATGACACAGCAAATTCCAGCCACCTCAAACTTAATTAACTCCTATTGTGACAGTCTACCCACGGTAACAGAAGGAAATTAAACAAAACACCAGTAAAAGGTCTCTATATGCTTTATTTTTAGGCAGTGCCATTTTTGTTTGGTCAAAACAGAATTCCTTCTCTCTGAACTTTACCACAGATGCCAGTCTGAAGCACAACACAGAGGTCAGAAATGACAAAACCGTGTGGTAACAATGTGCTTTTTTTTTCTTTAATATGTGTTTTGGTGTAAACAGAGACTCATTTTACTCCAAAGTAAAAGGTATGGTGACCGCACTTTAAATACTAGCTCAAGTGTCTGTCTATAATAACCGACCGCTTTTTTTAACAGTTAAATGATGGTATGAAAATAATGGTTCTTTGTGGTATAAACTAAAGCCATTGCTTTATGCATATGAGAGAAGGAAGAGTGAATTTGTTTAACCATAGGCAAGAACAATCACAAATGAGATCTCTGTATTATTTTACAGAGACATTTGCTGATGTTTCCTGCTTCTCAGATTTTTCTTCTGAGGAATTTAGCAGTAATTCAAGCCAGTGTAATTTAATATTATTTATATAGCTGTTGCATAGCTAATAAAAGTATATGAATAACAGTATATGAATATTACATGACAAACTTAAACTTAAAAAGAGAATTAGAAATGCTGCATTCATTGAAGTTGACTAGCTTGAAGTACTAAAATTACTAAAAATAAAACTGAAATAAAAAAAATCCCAAAAAGCACACAAATTAAATTGAAAACTTTTTTTCATTAAAATATTAATATTTTAATGAAAAAAAGTTTTCAATTTAATTGTGTGTTTTTTAAGAGACATTTTTGGTTTAGTTTTGTTTTAGTAATTGTATGTGCTTTTGTCGTTTATTTTTTTATGTTTTATTTCATTTAGCTACTGTAAAAAAAAAAGGAATTTTATTTCAGTGCAGGTCATAGTCATTTTAGCACTCCAAACTAGTCAACTTTAACCGTCGTGGCATTTCTAATTTTCATTTTTACATTTATGTTTTCAATGTAATATTTTAATGTATATTTTGATTCAGTTAAATTTGTATTCAGTTTAATTTTGTTTTAGTAATTAAATGTGCTTTTGTCATTTAGGTTAAAAAAAAAAATAGCTACTGTAAATAAAAATGAAATTTTATTTCAGTTTTAGTTTTAGTACTTTTAATTCATCAGACTAGTCAATTTCAACCAAAGTAACTTTTTTTAATACTCTTTTTTGAAGTTTACTCTTTTCGTGTAATATTCATACTGTTATTCATATACTGTTGGATAGGATTTATTAATATTTTGATTTTAAACATTTTTTAGTTTAATTTTGTTTTGGTAATTGTATGTTGTTTTGTTTTTTGGATTTTTTTTTTTAATTTAGCTACTGCAAATAAAAATGTAATTTCAGTTTTAGTTTTAGTAATTTTAATACTTCAAACTAGTCATCTTCAACCAATGCAACATTTCTAAGTTTAAATTTTTCATGTAATATTAATATACTGTTATTCATATACTGTTGTTGGGATTTATTAATATTTTGATTAAAAAATATTGTTTTAGTAATTGTATGTGCTTTTGTTATTTAGTTTTTGGATTTTTTTTTTTTTAGCTACTGTAAATAAAAAATATATTTCAGTTTTAGTAATTTTATTACTTCAAACTTGTCAACATTAATCAATGCAACATTTCTAATTCTCTTTTTTAAGTTTATGTTTTTCATGTAATATTCAAATACTGTTATTCATATACTGTCGCATAGGATTTATTCATATTTTGATTTAAAAATATTGTTTTAGTAATTGTATGTGCTTTTGTCATTTGGGTTTTTGATTTTTTTTTTTTTAATTTAGCTACTGTAAAATTAAATTTTATTTAAGTTTAGTTTAGTAATTTTAGTATTTCAAACTAGTCAACATGTTTTTTTTTTCATGTAATATTTATGTATTTTTAAATACAGCCTTATGTTTTTATTTAATAGCTGCACACACACACAAAAAACATAGGTGCAGAATTTACTTTGTAATTTTTTGTGACATTTTTAGAAATTTTTAAATGAAAAAAGTTACAAAATAACTAAAAACATTGCAAAATATTAAAAGTCTACTTGTTTTACTTACAGCTTAGTTTTTTTCAGTGATCCTTTAAAAAATTGTATTATAACATCTGAGACAAAGTTGATATTTTCAAACAGATGTGATAATTTAGAAAACTCATGAGCTATAACTGAGCAATACAATTTTCCTTTGGCATGCAAATGATGTTTTTTAAGGGAAGTGGTAAGTGTGTGTTAGTGACTATACTATAGCACTATAATCAACTGTTCTTCTTCCTGGAGGTAAATGCAAATACCCACTGGGGACATTTTAAACCCCCCTCCGTTGTTGGGACGTTTGCCAGCACTCTCACACACAAAAGGAAGAGCTGTCCTCCTTGACCACACCAACCTCTTTAACTCATCTTCCCAAGGACACGTCTTCAAAAACACCAAAACAACTTCTTCTTTCCTCTCTGAGATTCTCTTTGTGCACCCCCATTCTTTCTTTATCTCCTCTGGTATTGTGCTCCTCAAAGGCAGTGAATGAAGATTAATGTGTTTGCTTTAATTACTATGCGCTAGCTGATTAGGAACAGGGAGGTACAGTCTTGTTCTTGGGCTGGGGTTTTGAGGGAAGACGAGGGACTTGTGTGTGTATGTGTGTGTGTTAGAGGCAGACAGGTGGTGTTGATGGGGATGCCTGATTCAGTGTGCACCTTATTTGCATACACTTGCAGACAACCATCTGTGCTAATAGCTTCTGAGATGTCTCTATTAGGCTCTGAGCCACGTGTCAGTGCCAGGAGAACCACACCCATGTTGTGCCAATGTTGAACCGGCACCGGAGTCATTGTAGGTTCCATCTGATGCCACCTAGTGATGGGTGGAGCTGTGAGGAAGTGGTATAATATTTCAAGAAGGTATGGCAGAGGAACTTTAAATCAGTTCTCAAACTTATGGCTGAATCCCAGTTTGCAGGTTTATACTTAGTATGCAAGCTATGATGGTATCATCCTGTGCTTTTAAGTTTTGTAAAAAGACCAAATATTATGCCTTCCAGGCATCCAGACATACTTTTTTCAAGAAATATGATTTGTACTTATCCTAGTGCTTGGGGTGGACTTGTACGGAGTTCTGTACTATGCTGTTCACTGTACCAGGAATTGGACTCTCTTTGGTCAAATTTTGTTTCATATACGTGACCCTTGACCACAAAATCAGTCATAAGTAGCACAGGCATATTTGTCGCAATAGCCAACATTACATTGTATGAGTCAAAATGATTTGTTTTTCTCTTTTATCTAAAAAATAAGTAGGATATTAAGTAAAGATCATGTTCCATGAAGATATGTTGTGAATTTCCTACTGTAAATATATCAAAACTTAATTTTTAATTAGTATTATGCATTGCTTCACTTGGACAACAATTTTCTGATTTTTTTTTATTTTTTGCAAACTTTTTGCAATCACATTAACTTAGATTTAATGTGATTGCAATTTTCTTTTTTTTGCCCAAATTTACTGTTTTTGTGCATGCAATTAATTATTTTTAGAAATAAACAAAATTTGAAACAAAAAACAAAATGAAAACAGATATGTAAAAATGGCAAATTAATTACATTCGTTGTATATTAGTTCATAATTTCATACTTTATACCTTTAATGTAATACACTATATATATTATTTACTGTAAAAATAGTAATATTGTGAAATATCATTACTATTTAAACTGTTATTTTGTTATTTATTTAAATTATTATTAATGATTATTTTTATTAATATTTGATTATTATTATTGAATTGTTTTAATGATTGTCCTATTTATTATACTATATATATAGAGCCCTATGAAATCTGTTTTATTTTTTTCCCAAATTCTGTTTTTTTTCCCCAAATTCCATTTTTTTCCATTTTAATTTTTCTGAATATTTTTAATGGTTAAATTTAAAAACATTCAGTAATTAATCAAAAAACATTATTAATTTAAATCATGACATGTACACAATTTGACAAAAACTTTAAGTTTAACAAAAAAATGCATTTTTAAGGCCCATATGTTCTTTTTTATCATTTCATTTATCATTTTATCATTACGTTTTCCAATAATTTTCTAGATTCCATTTTAATGGTTATATTAAATTTTAATAATCAAACACATCTCTAATTAATTGATTTTATTATTATTTTTTAAAAAGTAATATATTAAGTAATATATTTCACAGTGTATTGTGCCAGTTTGTTCAAGTTAAACCAAACTTTTATTTTGAGGGGTTGCTTTCAAGACCTTTGTGATGATAGTTTTTCTCAAAAGAAATGGTAAGATGCTCATAAAGTGACTCTTAGAGTATTAGAGATAATTACTACAGATTTGGTTTATGTGTTCCTGTAATCATATATTGAGGCGGCAAAGGCTGAAAACACTTGAGTATCACACCGTGTCTGCGCCATTCATTCACGCAGAATGTGTAGGATTCATATTTAAATAGTCTTTTTGCAGCTTAATATTTACAGAGACTAGTCCCTATTGTGTTTTGATTTAAGCGTACTGACCTACTTTTGATTTATACATCCCAAATTTGGCAAATTCCTTGACATTCTGCATTGTACAGTACATTTTTATGACTGAATTCCACGAATCGGTCCCAAAGGGCCGTATACATACATATCCCGAATACTGTATATGCAGATCAGGAAATTGCTCTAGTGGAATCATTTCCACTGTATACTAAATTTGATGGATATTATGCAAAATGGAATATTTCTCATTTTAGAAATAGTTTTTTTGTAGTTGTGTTGGACTGGACAGGAAGCCTCTGGCAGACCTCAAATAAGCCCTTATCCTTTGCTTCAGGCTAAACATGGAAAAAAAATACTAGTTTCACCACAAAGTTCTTTGTTTCAGTTCATCAAACAGCAATTAAATATCGTTCATCTTTAGAGCTCATAGTATGCATGTCCGTTTTGGTCAAATGCATTTCACAACAACCCGGTCAGGCCAAGTGGAAATTCTCCAAGCCACACCAAACTCCAGCAAATGATTCTTATATTTTACACAAATTCCTCCAGCTTCACAAGCAATTTCTCAGTCATTAACAGTGACATGCTGACGGCTTATGTGAGCCCATTCAAAGGTTGCATCTGAGTGTTTGCGTTCCCAGCTGTGCACTGACAGGCGTTTTTCACCTGAGCAAAATCGTAGAAATTGTCCAATTACGTCCAATTATCAACCTGTAAAAATAGAACAAACTATGAATAAACACCCAAATAAATAATGAATCCTGCTGCAGGAAATGAAGGTTATTAGCTATAATGATGTTTTGAACGCACCAGGAGTCCATCCATGAATGACACAGAGAAAAAAAAGCCAGTCAGATGTTCTGGGATGGAGATTAAACTCTAGAAGGACGCTCAAAGACATTTGTGTTTAGTGAAAACTTCACAGAGATTCAACCAACTCTTAAAGAAACAACCCAAAAATGGACGTTTTTTTCAAACCTGTGTGACTTCTTGTTTTCTGTGGAACAAAAATTTATATTTTGTTTGTAAGTCAGTAGTGTCTAATGTCATTTTGGAGCCTCCTATATGGATGAAAACATTCTTCATGTTTCGTAGATGAAATTCATGAAGTTTTTGATATTCTTACAAAGCCTACTGAAAATGCTAAGATTCTTCTTTAAATAACTCCTAGAGATTGAAACAGATCAACACCAAATTGGTCAGTGTAATCTAAAGCCCTTTGTGATGTTAAATTGCGAAGATCTTGAGTTTTCGTTGAAAGGTGTGTCCGTGACGGCCTAACAAACTTCAGTGCTTCGCCATTAAAAAGGAAGTTGTTATAATTCATGCATACAATGTCCGATCTTCACCAAAATTCAAATGTTTGATAAGAGTCCCATCCTGAACACATGCCTATGACCATATTCAGTTATAGCCATAGCGCCACCTGCCGGCAACAGGAAGTGGCATGCTTTACATTCTAACGAACATAGAGATTAAATGACATCAATATTATATTTGGTCAGTTTAATCTAAAGGCCTTTGCAATGTTAAATTGTGAATATCTTGATTTTTCGTTTTTGATATTTCACCATGTAAAAGGAAGTTGTTATAACTCAGCCATACAATGTCAGATCTGCCCCAAACTTCACCTGTTCAATAAGAGCACATTTGAACACATTTAAAGCATCAATGCCAATAACAAACTTTTATTTTTAAGAGTGTACTTGCAACATCCAGCATATCTCAGTTCATCTCAGACAGATATGATGTATGACCTTTAGGAATGTCTCAGTGACTCTCGTTTTGTCAAAACACCACTCACATTGTTTGACATTTCTCATTCACAGAAACGTTCATGCTTATATTCCACAAGATTACATCAGGTTTCCTGCAGATGGACACTACTCCACCCATATCAGACCGATAAACATATAACCGAAGAGTGTGCGTTGAAAACAGAAATGGGTGAGTTAAGCCATTATGTAAGCCATTAGGTAAAATACAATTGAGTAAAGAAATGTACATGAGGAAAGCCTGCCAATACTAAAGTGTACACTTACTCTCAGATTTCCATCTGATTTTTTTGCTGGAGCAACATCAGTGTTTTAATACTTTGAAAATCGAGATGAAATCTGCAATTAGGTTTGTCAGGCCTGCTCCTCAACCCTGGAGAGCGCCATAACGATGCCTCGTAACTTTTGCAAGAAGAAGACTGGAGGGCCACATAAAAATGCCAGTCCTTCTGAGATCAGCGTTAAATGTGGCATCGGGAGTATCTGTGACCATGTCTGCCAATCTGATGGGTCTCAGTGGAGAACATTTAGCACATTTTTAGGGGACTGACACTGCATGACTGACTCATTGTTTGGAGTGGGTTTCTGGGGAGAGTTACGTTGATTAAGAATTTGAAACACTGTACTTTGAACTTATCCAGTCCTGTGACTGGTAACAGAATGTGTCCAAAGAGAATATCGTAGCCAGTATTTGTTATGTTAAATGTGAATCTTATCAGCTCATCATATGAAATTCATTGTGAAAATATTTCTCTTTTGGATCATTTTCATTTCTCACCCAGACTCACTGTAACATTGAGGTAACTGGGGATTTAGTGTGTGTTTATGATGAGTGATATATACCTGTGGACCACCAAATGATAATCGCTAGAGCAGTGTTATTTTAATATTATCTACATACCGTATTAATATTTTGAATTAGCTTTTGTTTTGATTTCTATACTTTTCCCCAGTGCATCTAAAAAGCACAACCCAGTAACTTTTTTTGCAAGCATGTGAAAAAATTAGCGTGCAGGATTTGCTCCCCCCGTGACGTAGACGGGGGATCTTATTATGACCTTACCTCCCCTTAATCTGCCGCCATTTTGTTTTCACAACGGTGTACTAGTTCTAACGCCATGGCAAAAGTTCGAGGAAAGCATGCTAACTGTTGTGTCTCTGGCTGCACAGATGAGCACAAAACACTATTTAGAGTCCCAGCCTCAGAGGAGACAAGAAAGCAGTGGATTTATTGATTTATTTCTTTCCCAGTTGTTTACTGTCACAGACTGTTTTCGTAACTCATTTGTGTTTTTAACATAAACTTGTGTTTATTTGACAGTTTAAGCGCAATAAGACGTGAAAGAAAACTTAGTTTAGTACTGCCATATGACAGCCGCTTTCTGTGAACGTGCTTCGGATGTATGCGCTCAGAAACTAGTTGTAAAGGCACAGCCCTGTTCTGGAAAAGGGGCGGGGAGCAGCAGCTCATTTGCATTTAAAGAGACATGCACGAAAACAAAGTGTTTCTGCTTCCACTTAAAATAGGCATTTTCAAAATTATACACATTCTGGGGACACTTGAGACTATTAATATTGTAAAAAAGGGTCATAATAGGTCTCCTTTAAATGACTCATGGGTGTTAATGCTGCTTTATATTGGTCATTTTGTCATTTCATGGAGTTACAGTACAGTGAGAGTGAATAGAGAAGATATAAAGAGCCCAATGGTAAGCAGGGGTCATATTCATAACAGCAGTTTTCTGGATCATTTATGGCTGTGAATGCAACTGTGGGATCATTATCAGTGACTGAAAACAATGTCAAATGATCCAATCAATCTCTCTCTCTCTTGTTCCAGCAAAACCGTTTGAATGCAATCAATGCTGTAACTCAAACTTCAGGACATATTTTTTTAGCCCCCTCATTTGCTTTATTTGATTTATTAAAAAGCACAGCGTAATTCCTTTATAGTGAATCAAACTTGAAAATAAATGAGAGGCCAGTGGCATTATGAAAATAGGAGTGCAGTATGTTATTTAAATATTTTTTAAAAGAACAAACATCAGTCAGTGTCCCGCTATATGATAATTAAGATTCACAATACAAGTAAACCTCAAAATGAAGGTTGTTCATATCATTAGGTTTTTCTTGATGATTTCTCTTCCTTCAATTTATAATTTTTGGAAGTATCCCCCTTCGTTCTTTCTCTCTTTGTCTTCCACTTTCATTTGCAGAAGGGACAGAATGAAAAATGATGGTCAGACGCAGAGAGGACACAGGAGAGACAGTCAGCTAAAAGCAATTTCCTGTCAAAATCTGTCTGTCAGTTACAGTCAGCTGAAGGGCAAGTCGACAATAAATCATTAACATTAAACAGACAAGTGGTACTCTGATTAATCCTTTCATCCTCTTCACAGGCAGAACGAAAAGCACAGACAAAGCCACAGAGTTTTTGCCTTCTCCAAATTACTAGGATTTCAAGAAGATTCAGCAAAGTACTGTAAATGAAGGTATGATTTATAATGTTGCCAAGGCAGGCAACCTATACTATGAGCGAAGAAAGTGAATGTCATTGTTGAGTGTGAATCAGTTTATTGCTGCACAGGAATATATACTGTTGCATAACATGCGGGGATTGATTAAATAAAGGCACCGGTCCTATAGTCTTTGAAATGAGAACTATCAGATATTTAGAGATTTTTACTCAACATATAATTAACCTAGCTTAAAAAGTAGCTAGTGATGTCTTTGTCTCACCCTTAAAATGGTTATTTTGTCTTGTCCCACGGTAGAGGTCATGAATTTATCAACCGTATATTACAATTACGATGACACAACAATATAATTTTGACATTTGAAAAAAAAAAAAAAAAGTATTAACCTTTTTTTTTAACATAGCTCCACCTTAAGAGTACAGTAAATTTTTTTTTTTATTTTATTTTATTTTATTTATATTCTGGGTTTAGTACATGTTATCTTTATCGATGGCATTTGTGATGTTGATTATCAAAAAATTATTTTCTTTAACAAGACATAGAATCCTTTTTTATTTTTTATTTAATTTTATTTTGTGCATTTTATAATTTTTTTAATTTTATTTTATGCATTTTATTTTATTTTATGCACTATATTTTTTATTTTATTTCATGTATTTTATTTTTTAATTTATGCATTTTATTTCATGCATTTTGTTATATTTATTTTATGCATTTTATTTTATTTTTGCTATTTATTTTAAGTTTTTGCATTTTTTTTATTTATGCATTTTATTTCATGCATTTTAGTTTATTTTATACATTTTATTTTTTAATTTATGCATGTTCATGCATTTTCTTATATTTTATGCATTTTATTTTATATTTTATTTTATGCATTTTATTTCATGCATTTAATTTAATTTAATTTTAAGCATTTTATTTTTTAATGTATGCATTTTATTTCATGCATTTTGTTATATTTATTTTACTTTATGCATTTTATTTTTTAATTCATGAATTTTATTTATTTATTGCATTTTTTTCTTTCTTTTTTTTTTTTTTTTTTTTTTTGCATTTTTTGCATGTGTACATATATGTACAAATGCACTCCTTACATAGACAGTATTTTTCGGTTCTGAGTGTTCATACAAAAAATGTTGTCTAGGTAGGCAGCTCGCTAGGTTTTGACAACCATAATGTGAAATTTGTACTATTCTCTCTCTCTTTTTCTGTGTGTGTGTTTGAATAAGAAACTTCAGAGGCACTTGAATTCCTTTGTCCGTTCCCTAGCCTCTGAGGTCTATAATGAGAGAGAATAAACACGGCTTTATCGCCAGGGAGGATTTAAACCGACAAGCACGGGAGGAGAGCTTGCCGGTTTCAAGGACAAGAGGTGTTTAATTTTTCAGCTGATAATCATCCACCCATTTAGCATATGTCACACAGTGCGCTAATCATCAATCACCTTTTAATGAACTGCACCGCATTTCCTGCACTGTTCAATCGCCATTTGTTTCAGAAAGCTCCTTTTATAACGACCATCATCTCTTTATTGTTTTCTGAATCATTCGGTTAGCGTGTGTGTCTGTGTATTGTGATTGTTCCTATGCAAGCCCAAGGAAAAGAGGCTTACCAAGTCTTGAGATTAATTAGACATTGTGGTCTTCCGATGTCCTCCAAAAAGGACGTCTTGTATCTCTATAGCTGTTTACCAAAAAAGAATAAGCAGTTTGCCTCGCAAAAAAAATGAGGACTTATTGTTTCTCTCTCACCTAGACCGCACACTGGAGCAAAAACAATTAAGCATGATTAAATAATCACAGAAAGGGAGATGAGGAGGACAAAAAGAAAATTCAATCTTCATTCCTTTACCCATGTGTTGACATTTTTCTCTGGCCAAAGGTCAGATGGTAATAAAAAATGTCCGCTGACCTTCCGATGTGTCCAAAGGACCGTATGGCACCATAGTAATTGTATCCACTTTATGGCATCCAGACCCATAGAGGAGCAACAGAGGCTTTTAAAAACCGAAATCCCCCTCCTCTCCACGCCAACCCATATGGCGCTCCTTCTATTTTATTTGCCTGCTCACTTCTTGATATATGAGTGGTATTAAACATGACACCTGTGCTGAATGAGAAGTCCTCCATGGTGATGTTTAACCAAAGTTTAACCACATTTCAGTTTATTCCCTGTTGTTGTTTATAGCAGATGTGAGGCCAAGATTACCTTGAGGTTCAAGCCCACCCAGGCGGAACAGCATCTCCACATTAGCCACGTCTTTCAGTCCAACCTAAACTCGGACCATCCAGCAACAATTATTAAGAAAAACGAAGAACAACGACCCTCAAGAGGTGTTCTTCTAAATCAGGAGGATAAAAATGTGTCATTTTTATAGTGGGATGAGTGTTCTGGGGTTTTTATAAATGTGTTAATATTCTATTTTGTTTAGGTAACAATACAAATTTTTAAATCCATATTTTTGTTCTTTTACAGGCGTTGTGGAACTATTGTGAAAGTGCATTGAAGACTGACACGGAAGAGAAGAAATAACAAAGGTGTTATTTTTGTTTTCTTTTTGTGAAAAAGTATTCTCTTAGCTTCATAAAATTAGGGTTGAAACACAGATGTCACATGGACTATTTTAACGATGTCCTTACTAACTTTCACAGCCTTGAATATGTCAGTTGCATTGTTGTCTGTACAGGGTTAGAAAGATCTTGGATTTCATCCAAAATATCTTAATTTGTGTTCTGAAGATGAACAGAGGTCTTACAGGTTTGGAATGACATGAGGGTAAGTAATTAATGACAGAATTTTCATTTTTGGGTGAACTACACTAGCAGTCAAAAGTTTTTGAACAGTAAGATTTTTTATGTTTTTTTTTTTTTTTTTAAGAAGTCTCTGTTGTTCACCAAACCTACATTTATTTGATCCAAAGTACAGCAAAAACAGGACAATTTTGAAATAGGTTTCATATTTAAAATAAATAACTGTTTTCTATTTGAATGTATTTTAAAATGTATTTATTTCTGTGATTTCAAAGCTGAATTTTCTGTATTTTTTCTGATTTGCTGCTCAAAAAACATTTATTATTAAATTAATTTATTATTAAGTAGAAATCTTTATACTTTATAATAATGCAATATATAATTATATATATATATATATATATTTTTTTTTTTTTTTTTTTCTTTGAGCAGCAAATCAGAATATTCAGAAGGATCATGTGACTGGAGTAATGATGCTAAAAATTCAGCTTTGAAATCACATGAATAAATTACATTTTAAAATATATTCAAATAGGAAATATTTATTTTAAATAGTAAAAATATTTTACTGTTTTGTTGTACTGAATCAAATAAATGCAGGCTTCGTGAGCAGAAGAGAATTCTTAAAAAAAAACATTAAAAATCTTACTGTTCAAAAACTTTTAACTGGTAGTGTATCTCTTTAAAATAGTTTAATAAATGTATTAAATGTCTTTATCAGCACTTATAGTCAATTTAAAGCATCATGGCTAAGTAAAAGTATTAATTTCTATAATTAATACTTTTAATACCATCCCCAAAAAATCTTTAATCTTTGGATCTTTCTATTCATTAAAGAATCCTGGAAAAATTCTACTCAGCTGTTTTCAACATAATAATAATATTAATAATATATATTTTTTCTTTTTCTTTTTTTTTTTTTTTTAACAGAAAATCAGAATATTAGAATGATTTCTGAAGGATCATGTGACTGGAGTAATGATGCTAAAAATTCAGCTTTGAAATCACAGGAATAAATTACATTTTAAAATATATTAAAATAGAAAATGGTTATTTTAAATAGTAAAAATATTTTACTGTTTTTGCTGTACTTTGAATCAAATAAATGCAGGCTTGGAGAGCAGAAAATACTTCTTTTAAAAAACATTAAAAATCTTACAGTTCAAAAACTTTTGACTGTTAGTGTATCTCTTTAAAATAATTTCAAATTTAGTTTCTACAGTATATGTATTTTTAAGTCTACATTCATATTTAGCTTTCTCAATGTAAAAATAGTTCATACAGTATGTTAGTCTCCAAAAAAATGACATAACGTGTAGCAGAGACGGTATTGATTCTGACAGTGGTTGAGGCGCTTTCTTTGAACAGGAGACTGATGTAAGAAGCAGTGAATCTCCTGTGGAGAATCTGACACAGGTCTTCCCTGAGGCCTCTCTTGGATTTCCATGGGAACTCTAGCTGTCAGAACCCTAAATCTGAAGTGCCTCAGTGCCACAGATGAGTTTCTCACATGCTGCTGTCAACAGAAATTCACCTTCACTCTCCACAATATCTCTACCATAGCCCTAACAAACTAGATCTTCCTCTGATATCAGCTCAATCCCTTGAAAATAAAATTCATTCTTGTCACACAGGCCCTCTTTTTTTTTTTTTGAACACCCGAAGCTCTCTGCCAGATGCTTGCAGTTTCTAGTTTCATTGTCAAGAGTCTCAACATAAGGAGGGAATCACCTTTCCGTATACCTTCCGCCACGGCGATGCCATTGGGAATGACAGCTCTTCCACAATAGGCTTGATAATACTCAAAGAAAGCTATTGTTTTCAGGCTTCAGACAAGGCGCTCTATTACATGATGCATTGTGTCAGGATGCGTTGAAATGGGGCATGCCGCTTTAGGGTTTGCTTAGGCACCGTGCCACGTTCTCAGTCTGCATCTTAAAAAGCAGTGCACGCTATCAATGTTATTCATTCATTCTCCCATCCTCTTGAAAAGCTTTTAAGGAGAAGGAAGCCAGTTTGGAAGACAGCCTACCCGCACAATACTTGGAGGATTCCAGCTCGTCTTTGGAGGAAGGGTTCAGGGGCCGGCGTGGAGGGCTTCCGCTACGATTTTCAACCGCAGCAGTGTAAGGTTCTCCATTTCCTTTTTACCAGCACCACGTTAACCTTTAATTAGCTCTGTGATTGGACCGTGGTAGATTCACTTGGATCAGTGTAAAGAAGTCGGGAGGAATTCTAGAGGGGCCCAGTTGTGGTTACATAAGCTATTAGAAAGGCTCAGGTAATTAGAAGAGTAGCAGAATAAAGTGTTTTGTCAAAAGAATGTGATTTCTAATTGAATACATTGTCGAAATACATACAGTTTGTTTACATTTCGATCAGGGATTGGAAAATGCAGCCTCGGGTGAAGATGTCTGCGGGTTTTTCAGTCACTTTGAGCCGGTGAGTGCTTCTCCGGGATTGATTGATACCATCACTCATGGCAAAAGCAAAAAATACAAACTTTGGTAGCGTGAGAATAGCATTCCCGGAGCTGGATAAATCAAATGGAGACATGCGGATGACAGATAGACCTTGTGCAGCAGGCAGAAGCCGAATCAGAGGCATGAAACGCACAAAACTGCTCTGACTCTGTCTTGCGTGGAGCTCTGTCTGTCCCCTGGGACAAGAGAGACGCGGCCCTTGGAGAGTGATTTCCCATACACACCAGTGGTGTGTGTCCATGTGGACCACACAGATAGCTAAAAAGCTTGCATGATTCTAGGGCTCCTTGCTAATGTGGTAATATTTTTATTTTAGTGTAGATCACTGACTTTGTAGGTTTTGTATTATTAAACACAAAATCCATCCACAAAAGATAGTTAAAAAATTTGCGGTTGGTAAGATTTAAAAAAAAAAATAAAATTAATTAAAAGAAGTCTTTAATACTCTCCAAGGCTGCATTTATTTGATGAAAAACACATTAAAACAATAATATTGTAAAAAATTATTACAGCGTGCAGTTTTCTATTTTAATATATTTTAAAATATAATTTATTTCTGTGTTGCAAAGCTGAATTTTCAGCAACCAGTACTCAATTCTCAGTGTCACATGATACTTCAGATATCACTCTAATATGCTGATTTGGTGCTCAAAAAACATTTATAATTATTATAAATGTTGAAAATACTTGTACTGCTTGTTATTTTGGTGAAAACAGAATACAGAATTTTTCAGCATTTTTTTGATTGATAAAAAGTTCAAAAGAACAGCATTTATTTGAAAAAGAAAGCTTTTTGTAATATCTTTACTGCCATTTTTCATGCAGCCATCACCACTGCTTCATAACATTTATTTTATTTTATTTTATTTTATTTTATTTTATTTTATTTTATTTTATTTTATTTTTTCATTTATTTTATGACTTTTATTTTTTAATTTTTGCATTTTATTTCATGCATTTTATTTCATTTTATTTTATGCATTTCATTTCATTTTTTGCATTTATTTTTTATTTTAGTTTACATTTTACATTTCATTCTTTATTTTATTTAATTGTTTGCATTTAATTTATTTAATTTTATGCATTTTATAATTTTTTTTGCATTATATATATTTTTTTATTTTATTGATTTTTTTTATTTATGCAATTTATTTCATGCATTTCATTTTATTGTATGCATTTTATTATATGCATTTTATTTTTTTTATTTTATTTTATGCATTTTATTTTTTAATTTATGCATTTTATTTTATGCATTTCATTTTATTTTATTTTATGAATTTAATTTTATTTTTTGCTATTTATTATAGTTTTTGCATTTTATTTTTTATTTTATTTCATGCCTTTTATTTTTTTTAATTTATGCAACTGATTTCATACTTATCATTTTATTTCATTTTATGCATTTCATTTTATGCATTTTACTTTTTATTTTATACATTTTAATTAATGCATTTCATTGTATTTTATTTGATACAAATCATTATATTGCTTTTCAATTTTATGCATTTTATTTTATACATTTCACCTTTATTTTTTTATTTTATTTAATTTTTTGCATTTTATCTATTTTATTTTATTTTTTTTTAACTTTTTTCCATTTTATTTAGTTATTTATTTTTCTTTTTTTTGTTTGTTTTTTCGTTTTTCTTTCTTTTTTTTCTTTTTTTTTTTTTAATATTGTAATATTACAATGTCTTTATGGACACTTTTGATCAATGTCTTTGAAGGCTTTTTCATGCAGCCACCACCACTGCTTCATAAAATGTCACATTTCACCCTCACAGAGAATGATTGCATTACATTATTCAGACCATTTAATTACAACACGGATAGGACATTTCAGCACACAGATGTCCACAGGTGTCTGCCAGGCCCGGCTGCTAGCCGTTTGTAATTTAAGGGTCACAGCATGTTTCCATTTCTGTTTAAATCAAATTAACCCAACATCTGCTGGTGGATCCAAAAACCCAAAAATGGAATTCTGTCATTAATTACTCACCCTCATGTCGCTCCAAAAACGTAAGACTTTCATTCATCTTCTGAACACAAATTAAGATATTTTTGATGAAATCCGAGAGCTTTCTGACCCTGCATAGACAGCAATGCAACTACCATGTTCAAGGACAAGAAAGGTTTTAAGGACATTGTTAAAATAGTCCATGTGACATCAGTGGTTCAACCATAATTTTATAAAGCTATGAGAATTTTTCTGTTGTATTTTTGGGTGAACTATTTTTTCTATGATCAGATTTACAAAGCTTTATAGTCTGCAGTCAAACCTTGAATATTTCAGTTTGAGCTCAAACATTTCTTCCAAGACCATATTGCTGTTATAAATTAATACTGTTACTCTGTCAACAACTGTCTGATTTATTTCTATTTCTAGCTCTCCTTAGGAATTTTAGTAGAAGCATCTGAGATCGATACTTAAATGAAACATAACTGGGAACTCCATTACATCTCCTGAGCAATGAAAGAGCAGCCTTTGAGTGATAAAATGTTCCTCTGGGAAGGTCTACGATGGAAAATGAGAAGTATGATTGTAAATGGCATGCAGATTAAGACAGAAAAAGAATGAAAGATGCTAATGTTAACCTCAATCCTCAAAACAACTACCGATGCCAGAATGTGCTATATCACTTCAAAGACTTATGCAGAAGTGCTTTCTCCAACAATTATCCCTCTCACTCAATGTCTATCTTTTGGTGTCATCATTGTTATTCCAGCACAGTCTTGGAATGCGATGGTTTTTGTGGATGAACGATTTTACTACTGATCAAAGTCTGCCAGAAACATCTGGGCCAGCATAGCAAAGCTGCCTCAATGGCAAATGGCTTTTGAGGATATGAAACAATATTTTGACTCTTCACATCATACTGTTTTATTCGACTCTAAAGCACTTTGTTTGAATGCCTTCAAAATGCTCCTCCTTAACAGGAGATAATGATTATTCCAAGCCAGAATTATATAAGGTGGGTTATAAGTAAGAGCACCTATTCATTCAAATAGCCAAGCTCTTACACCTACGTTCACACGTTTTTTTCAGGCTTGTTTAATATTCTTAAGTTGTAGATAAACACTTGGCATAAGGAAGCTTTTCACTTCACTTGAGAAAGTAACGCCTAATTCCGAACAAACAGACAGACATGTTCTCCCAGGTTGAGTTTCAAATGCTGACCTTTGACCTCTCGCTCTCGCTAACGTACGAGTAGACCAAGCACGTAAACGTGTAGCCACACATGGGCTGTCTGACTCCTGTGAAAGGCTAGTTTTCTGACAGCGTGTGTTTATTATAACAAGTGCTGGAATTCAGCCTAATGAAGGTTTTTATTATCTATAAATAAGGTCAGCCGGAGCCAAAGCGCAATGAGTGGAGCGTTTAAGAGAAAGGACAGCCAGCAGATGATTGACAAGAGCTGCTGGCACTTTTGACTGTTGTTGTAACGTCTCAAAGTGACGGTAAGATGACTATTTTCTCTCACAGTTTACTTCGAGATTATCACAGAGTGTGATTGTGTATAGATTTTTGACAATTTACTTGATTCATCAACTGTTGTCCATATGTTTGCATGACACATTGTTTGGAAATTTATATCGGCACGAATAGTGCTTTAAACATTAGAAAATCATCCCAATCAACCAAATACAGAGACATGTATACAACAGTCGTATATATATTTATATGACAAAATAGGGTCCATCAGTCCGAAAATCATATTTCAGCATTTTTGTGCATTTAAACCGTTTCCAACAATGACTGTATGATTTTGAGATCCATCTTTTCACACTGAGGACAACTGAGGGACTCATATGCAACTATTACAAAAGCTTCAAATGCTCACTGATGCATCAGAAGGAAAAACAGTGCATTAAGAGCCATGGGGTGAAAACTTTTGAACAGAATGAAGATGTGTACATTTTTCTTATTTTGCCTAAATATCATATTTTTTCATTTAGTACTGCCCTTCAGAAGCTACAGAAGATACTTACATGTTTCCCAGAAGACAAAATTAGGTAAATTTACCCTGATCTTCAAATTCCAAAAGTTTTCATGGACTATATGTAAACTATATGTATAGTTTATGTGAAATATAACAGTACCTAAAATTATGGATTCAGAACATTTCCTTAAAACATCATATTTGGGCATACAAGTCTCTGAACAGCTTGTCCACCTTGTCATGCAAGCATATGGGCGACAGACGTACATCACATTAGAGCTTAATATAATGGCTGGCAGTAGCCAAGTCTTTATAGAGGCATTGACTCAAGAGTCTTTTCTAGATAGATGAAATCTGGTGCGCAGCATTTTTCATTCTTCAAAGAGACTGTAGCAACACCAGCTTTAGTCCTCTAGTCATGAACACCAGGGAGTAACCATACTGCCACACTGATATCCATTATAGTTGAGGAGAGAGATAGTTAGCACATGGGAGAAATGGAAAGGAAGAGTGAGAAGGCAACAGTGAGCCATAAAGTCTGATTTCAGCCACCTGTGCTCCTGTGCTCAGCTCATTCTTTCTGTGTGACACGCTGTGTGCAGATAATTTCACTTATGCAAATGTTTTTTGTTAAAAGAAAATTATTGGGCATGCTTCGGAGAAATGAGCTGAAGAACAAAACGAGGGAGAGAAGAATGTGGAGAAGTTTAAATGAGAAAAAGTTGGATGAATTATTAAAGTCTTTTGCATATCCACCTTTTCCCCATTATGCTGAACCGTTGGTCTGGTAATTAAAGTCATGCACTGATGGGACTGGTGCGTTCTGTGCCGCCGTGCTCCTTTATTGCACTCTGTCATTTTGGCACGTTTGAGACAGGAAGGGGGCTGTGGAAGGAGACTGGAAAAATGAGCACAGGTCTAACGAAATCGAGGGTAGTAAATAACGTAGACCACCAGCGCTGGTGAGTTTCTTGATAAATGGGAATTGTTTTACTCTTGGTTCAGGAAGAACATTGTCTGTGATGGTCATTTAGAAGCTTTATATAGTGACTTAAAGGGATAGTTCACCCAAAAATGAAAATGACCCCATGATTTACTCACTCTTAAGCCATCGTAGATGTGTATGACTTTATTCTTTCAGACAAATACAATTGGATTGATATTAAAAAATGTCCTGGCTCTTCCAAGGTTTATAATGGGAGTGAATGGGTTTTGAGATTTTGAAGTCCAATAAAGTTTCCAATATGGATATTTTTATTACACAAACGCATGAATTCTCTTCAGAAAGCCTTTATTAACCCCCAGAGTCATGTGGAGTACTTTTTATGATGGATGGATGCACTTTATTGGGGTTCAAAATCTCAACACCCATTCACTGCCATTATAAAGCTTAGAAGAGCCAGAACATTTTAATATAACTCCGATTGTATTCATCTGAAAGAGGACAGCCATATACACCTAGGATGGTTTGGGGGTGAATAAATCATGGGGTCATTTTCATTTTTGGGTGAACTATCCATTAACCAGTCTAGACAAGATTAACCAGCGTTAAAGTCTTTTCAATGCAAGTTTTATAAAGACAAATTACTTACAAATTACTAGCTTGAATCTTGTCACATCATGCCTGATGTGATCCATGTTTCTGAAACATGAACACAAAAATTATCCATATCCTAAGCAAAAAATCTGAAAAAGTGATCAATAAAAATGTTTTTCAAACCCTCAGCTATAAAATCTGACTGAGAGGACTGTTACTCCAGGTTGAACATAGTTAAATCATGTTATTTCAAGCTAGTGTCATTATAAAAGGTTACCGTTAAACATGTAGGCCATAACAAGAGATGTTAGCCAGAAAGGTCTATTTAATATGCCTGCAAACCATCACTGTAAGACACCACGTCTTTAATGTATCACAGCTGCTGGGAATCAGTCCTCGCACACGACAGACAGTGACCTTGGTGTCTCATTAGTACGTTCGTTCAGTGTTCTCGTTCTGTGTGCGCGATGATTAACAGTCCTGCTGGGGCCCTCCTGTCCATTGTGTCCAGCAGCCAAACTGCCTGAAGGATCTTAAAAACACCAGGGACAATGAGATGAACCGTCCCAATGTGACACTAACACACCTGCAATGAGCAAATGTTTTATTCAAATAATTTATATGAAAATGACAATGCCGTTATTTAATGAACCTTGCATTCCAAACCTGTATGACTTTATTGCTTTTTTGCAACACAAAAAGACAGATTTTGTACTTTTGTACTATTATTAATAAACTATTAATAATAGTTAAAAATGATCCCGTTCAAATGTTTACATACACTTGATACTTAATATTTGTTACCTAAATGATCCACAGCTGTGTGGGTTTTTTTAATGTTAGTTGTTCGTGAGTCCCTTGTTTGTACTGAACAGTTAAACTGCCCGCTTTTCTTCAGAAAAATCCTTCAGGTCCCACAAATCCCTTGTTTTTCTTTTAGCATGTTTGTGTACTTAAACCCTTTCCAACAATGACTGTATGATATTGAGATCCATTTTTTCACAACTGAGGGACTCATATGCAACTATTACAGAAGGTTCAAACGCTCACTGATGCTTCAGAAGAAAACACGATACATTAAGAGTCGGTGGGTGAAAACTTTTGAAAAGAATGAAGATGTCTACATTTTTCTTATTTTGCCTAAATATAATTTTTTTTCATTTAGTACTGCCTTTTAGCAGCTACAGAAGATACATTTTTCCCAGTAGAAAAAATAAGTTCAATTTACCCTGATCTTAAAAAAAACCTTAATGCATGGTTTTTCCTTCTGGAGCATCAGTGAGCGTTTGAACCTTCTGTAATAGTTGCATATGAGTCCCTCAGTTGTCCTCAGTGTGAAAAGATGGATCTCAAATTCATACAGTCATTGTTGGAAAGGGTTCAAATACACAAAAATGCTGAAAAAACAAATTTCAGGAAAGGATTTTTCTGAAAGACAGCTGGCAGTTTAACTGTTTAGGACGAACAAGGAACTCAAGAACAACTGTTACTAAACAAGAAGAAAAAAACACAGCTGTGGATCATTCAGGTAACAACACCGTATTAATAATCAAGTGTATGTAAACTTTTGAACGGGGGTCATTTTTATAATTTCACTTATAATTTTCTCTAATGGACTATATGTAAACGCCTTTTGTGCAAAATATTTTATGCAGGTCAGTACTAAATAAAAAAATAACAAGAATTTTGAAAGATCCCTCTTATTTTGGTAAAATAATTACCATTTTGCATTAAAGTGTAGAGAATGTAAGTGAATTTGATTTGACAAATTTATATATTTTTGGCCCTTCATAGTAAAAGTTTGGGCGTTTGTATTTTCAGACCATATATGTCATGTTAGTGACTTTGGAAAGCCGATATTATTCACCGCATGACTTGCGCTGGTTTCAATCTGGCATGCAGACCTAAAACATCTGCTTGTTTTTTGATATTGAAATTCTTAAGCGAAACAGCCTGCACAACATCTACACAATCGAGCTGAATTTCATATCCCAAATCAACATAAAGTACTTCAGATGCCCAACTGTAAAAGATCTACAGTTGCGAAGATGAAAACAGATGTCTGTGTCAGCCAGACTTGAGATAAGAATTTGTTTCTTGTCTGTTTTTATTGATAGGAAATTCGAAAATTGCCTTATGTTTTTAAAACAGCAATAAATGTCAGAGAGGTTTGGAGTTGAGTACGAGTGTTTTTCAATGTGCTGCAACTTCATTCATGACAAGCAGCATATTTTGTCCTGCCTACTTGTAAGTATTTGTATGATATTTTTCTGTTTTCATTCACATGTCTGTTGCTCTATGTGTCCTAGGCTCAACAACAGGTCATTTCCCAGGACGAGGCACAGGAGGAAGCAGCTTTGCTGTAACATAAACAGGATTATTTTAAATCAAATTTCACAGCACTCTGAAGCAGTGCTATGAAAGGCAGCTCTGCTTCAAAAGGGAGGGAGAACGAGAGCGATATTGAAAGAGTACGAGTGAAAAATGTACTTTTATCTCCGCGCAGGAATATAGATGCGGCCCACTTTGCAAATTGACTTCGAAGGCCGCAGTTCTGCAGTTCGCCCGCCCCTCACTTTGAGAAATATACAGCCGAAGTCCGATTCTGCAAGGATGCTTCGTGATTTACGACATGGAGGGATGTGTTCCCATCTGGGACTCCAGCCACTGCTGGACAGAAGATTTACGGGTGCAATGACACCACTGATTACTTTCGGACGCCGAGGAGAAATGGACACAGTTTGTTTTTCACCCCTTTCCGTCTTTAAGGCCTGGACTGAGTGTGGTTGAATCCCAAGGCTTACATTTGGGTCTCTGTCACCGAGTTTCGCTTATGGACACACACAGGCTAACTTGGACGAGCGATAGTCGATAAATCACATACGCAGACTGATGGAAAACCCATACCGCTTCTCCATCGACAAGAAACGCAGAGACATTGTCGTGACCCCAGAAACCACACTTGCTCTAGGAGCCATTCGACTCCATCCTTCTCGTTTTGACAAATTTGTGAGTCTTCCTGTGCGTTCTGAGGAGGCCAAACTGTGGACGCCCAGAGTTCAGCCAAACCCAATACAGTCTGAAAACAAATGCTAGAGTTCGACTGACCTCACACTGGACTAAATGGCTTGATAGCTTTGTAAATATGGCTTCTGACAAATGAATTTCCATTTTTTCATCTAACAACAACAAGAGCCCCAAATCCATTAAGCAAGAAAAATGCAAAATGAAAGACAATGCTGCCTAACACTCTAACTCAGTCAATAAATCAGCCAGAAACAATAAGTGGAAACCATAAATGCGGACTGGATTGAAGTCATTTTTCTTCACGTGGAAATTCTCAAGACATTTTCAATTTCATGCACAGCACAAAAACCATACTAAAGACATTTGTGTAATATAAGCAGGGAGGAACTCTTTTGATGATCGCGACAGGTCTGCGTTCCACCCAGCCCTGTGCAAACAATGTGCCTGCCTGTCTGTCTGCCTGCCATGCATCCTCAAAGGGACATGAAGTGTCTCATATACGTTTGACACAAAGAACGGGTTATGTGACATAAACCAGATGGACTCTTCAGTAGGACCCGACGTTGTGGTTTCTCAAAGACCGCAGACTTGCTTGATCGCTCCACCCAGGGCCTGCTTGCTGGCGACTCACTTTCATTCGTCTTCTCGCAAGTTTGGGTGAAAAGCTTTTGGGAAGCTCTGGAAGATTGATGATCCATGGCCAATTACTGGCTTAGCCCTTGAGTCTCACAAAGAAAGCATGGGCTCGGACGTAAACACATAGGACAAAGACGCAGAGGCTGGGAATACCTGTGGCTCCATAATATATAAGTGTTTTCCCTAAAACGTTGTCTGGAATATTCATCACTCTCAAGTGAAATCAAAATATTCTTCAAAGAACATATTAAAAATCTTCAGATATTAACAATATTTTGATTTGAGAGTGAGTGAAGCTTTCAATATCTATACCAATCAAGTCAATTTCACACAGTTTTTAAAAGAAATGCATACTTGTTCATCAAGGATGCATTAAATTGATTAAAAATGACTGTTTTTGTAATCGTAATATTACAAGACTGGAGTAACGGCAGCTGAAAATTCAGCTTTGCCATCCAATGCCATTTATTACAATTAGAAATAGAAAACTGTTTTAAATTGTAATAATATTTTAGTATTTTTGATAAAGTAATGTAGCCTTGATGAGTGTAAGAGACTTCTTTTTACAAATCAAATTAACAAACATATGTCCTTTTTGAATCATAGTTTTGGAATCTGTTGATGTTCATAAAATGGACCAAAAAATAAATTCATAAATACTTCTTTGCGTTTTGCACTATATATATATACAGTATCTTACAAAAGTGAGTACACCCCTCACATTTCAGCAACGTTTTTAGTATATCTTCTTAAGGAACAATACTATAGAAATGAAACTTGAAGCAGTGTATATTTACTGTCCCCTGAAAATAACTCAACATACAGCCATTATTGTCAAAACAGCTGGCAACAAAAGTAAGTACACCCTAAGTGATAACAACACTATGTCATGTAACCATGCAAAGCCACCTGTCCTATTCATCATGTTCATGTTTTTGTCTGCTTGACAGGACCATACAAATTTGTGTGGCTTGTATTAGAGCAGTTAAAATTTGGTGTTTTGAGTACGATTCTCTCATACTGACCACTGGATGTACAACAAGGCACCTCATGGCAAAGAACTTTCTGAAGATTTGACAATTAGAATTGTTGCTCTCCACAAAGATGGCCTAGGCTATAAGAGGTTCAGTAACAACCTGAAACTGAGTTACAGTACTGTGGCCAGGGTCATACAGAGGTTTTCCAAGACGGGTTTCATTCAGAATAGGCCTTGCAAGGGTCGATCAACGAAGTTGAGTGCTCGTTCTGTGCGTCAGGTGCAGAACCTGGCTTCAAAAAACAGATGCATGAGTGCTTAGAGGTTGCTTTAGAGGTTGCAGAAGTAGAAGGTCCGCTTGTCAGTGCTCAGACCATACGCTGCACAAAGCAACGAGTCGGTTCGCATTGGTGTCATCCGAGAAGGAGAAAATTGTGTCTCTCCTACAGTCAAGCATGGTGGTGGTAGCATCATGGTCTGGGGCTGCATGAGCGCTGCTGGTACTGGGGAGCTGCGGTTCATCGAGGAAAACATGGATTCCATTATGTACTGTACATTTCTGAAGCAGAACATGATGCCTTCCCTTCAGAAAGTGGGCCGAATGGCAGTTTTCCAACATGATAATGACCCCAAACACACCACCAAGATGACAATTGCCTTGCTGAGGAAGGTACAGGTGAAAGTGATCTGATATGATTAAGGCAGTGCTAGATAAGAATGGTACTAACACAAAATATTGACACTTTGGACAGTTTTGACAAGTTCACTTAGAGTGTACTCAATTTAGTTGCCAGCTGTTTTGACAATAATGGCTGTATGTTGAGTTATTTTTAGGGGACAGTAAATATACACTGCTATACAAGCTGCACATTGACTACTCTAAAATATATCCAAGTTTCATTTCTATAGTATTGTCCCTTGAGAGGATATACTAAAATGATTGCTGAAATGTGAGGGGTGTACTCACTTTTGTAAAATACTCTATATATATATATATATATATATTAGGGCTATCAGTTGATTAAATTTTAAAATTCAATTAATTGCATGATGTGTCGATTATCAATCGCAAAATAAATTTGACTGAAAATACCCACAAAAGATTATTTAAAGCTATTTTTGGGTTAAATGAGAAAGTGTCAAGTAGACATTACAAATTGTAGCTTGAGAAAGAAATATTTTATTTGATTCAAATCAAATTTATTGCACATAAACATTTAGGTTGCAACGGCCTAACAATGAAACATAAAAGAAGATAACTTGAGAAACATCTCAGTAGATTTTGTTCATATAATGAAAGTCATGGTAACCAAAACAGCTTTGTTACCAAAAGTCTTCAAAATACTTTATTTTATGTTTCACTGAAGAAAGGTTTGAAAGGTTATGAGGGTGAGTTAATAACAGAATTGAAATATTTTTGGGTGAACTATCCCTTTAATATATATTTTTTATTATTACTATTATTTTTTTTTTTTATGAAATGATACTTTAAATAAGAAACTAAATCTGCCAGCAGTAAATGTCTTTATGAATCATTCAATCATTCGATTCAGTTCTTTGAAACGACTGATTCATTCAGGAATGAAGTAAATGGCTCTCTTTATGAATGGGCCTTTGAATCATTGATTCACACGATTCGTTCAAAACGCGGATTTATTCAAATACTAAAAACTGTTGGTCGGAGACACGCAACGATTTTGCTATGGTTTCAAAGGTAATATGTTCTATGCAAAATTGAGCAAAAACATAATATTGTGTTTAAAATATAACACAATACCAACTTCTTATTTACTGAACTGTTGTATAAAATCACATTTAAGCTTGTGATAAATCGGGAAAAAAATCAGCGCTCGTGCCATATAGCTCTTGCTGCCCGTGTGATATTGTGTGATAGTATGTGATATATATAAATATGAGACAAAATACATAAAGGGGCATTTTTTTGCACCAATATCTTGAATTTTAGGGCATATTTATCATCATATTTGACAACAGTCATCTGTATGAAATAAAAGTATGAAATATATATATATATATATTAAAAATCCACACTAATTTGGACTGACTTGAAGGTGAGAGGATGACAAACTTTATTTTTGGATTAACTATTCCCTAACACTCCCTCTTTTTATCTACAGATGAGACTTCAAGACTATCTCTTAAAATAATCTCATTCCACAGCCTGATCCTGGTATTTCTGGATGGTGCCATCCCGAGTGAAGAAAGGAGGGGCCGGCGCATCTGACGCCCCGTGGTTGACGAGCACCAGGGCGCCAGGCGAAAGCTTGTTAGACAAACTCTGACAACAAGACGCTGCCCTTGAAAATCAATTATAAACACAGGAGCTTCTCTGCATCTGTTTCTGCTCGCAGTTTTGTGCGGCTGTCTGTCTTGGATTTCGGTTTTATCCTCCCTCTCTTTGGGCAGCTTCCACGGCGGTTCAAACGGCCATCCCTGAAGGATTAGTGCGAGTTTTTAAACCCACAGGGACAGAGTGTGTAAATCATGAATGGGTGAGCAAGAGTGATGACAGGTCATGGCACCCGCTGCTTATGGGGATGAGCAGTTTATGGGAGCAGTTGGGGTGTTTTTCATTGCATCTGCTTTGCCTGGCCTCCTGTTCCCAACAAGTAAACAATCATAAAAAATGACTTTGACTGGTTAAAAAGGGGTGCAGACAAGTTTGCGCAGAGAAGTTATGGGTTCCCACTCTTTTAAGGGTCCTCTAATGGCCCTTTAGGGCTTGGATTACACTACCTGGGGCCCGTGGTTACTCACAATTGGTTCAGCATGTCACCATTCAGTTGCTCCAAAAAATACCAAAGCCTGTGCTGATTAACAAATAAGAGTGAGTTTAGGTCAAAACTATGTAATTAAAATTTTTAGTTAAACCGGCTAAAAGCCATCTCGGTCAAAAATGAGATAATGATACTGAATGAATGCTCCTGACACATAGTATACGTCCATCAAATACTTTTACTTCAAACTCGCTAAATTTCAGCCTCAGCCCAATCAGAAGTGCCAGTACTTACACAGAAACCTATACAAAGTAGCCAGAAAAAAAAATGATAATTTTAAAGAAATACATCAGATGTATTTAGAGGCTTTTGCATCTGAACTCTTCATAAATACATATATATATGTATATATATATATATGTAAAAACAAACCTTTATTTTGAAAGTGATTAATCGTCATTATTCGATTTGACACATACTCTTTATAGTTATTTTAAGGCGTATTGTAAGAAATAGTTGTCTCTGTGTGTATGTGACCCTGGACCACAAAACCTTAAGTAGCATGGGTATATTTGTAGCAATAGCCAACAATACATTGAATGGGTCAAAATGTTAAATTTTTCTTTTATGCCAAAATCATTAGGATATTAAGTAAAGATCATGTTGCATGAAGATATTTTGTCAATTTCCTACCGTAAATATATCAAAACTTAATTTTTGATTAGCAATATGCATTGCTAAGAACTTAATTTGGACAACTTTACATCCTTGGAAAGCTTATTTATTCAACATACAGATGGTGACATAACAATTTAAACAAATTGACCCTTATGTTGTGGTCCATGGTCCACAAGGAAAAACAAAGCATTAAGAGTCAGGGGTGTAAACTTTTGAACAACTGTACAATGAAGATGTGTACATTGTTCTTATTTTGCCTAAGTATCATATATATTTTTTTCCCATTTAGTACTGCCCTTTAGAAGCTACAGAAGATACTTGCATGTTTCCCAGTAGACAAAATAAGTTAAATTTACCCTGATCTTCAAATTCCAAAAGTTTTCACACCCTGGCTATTGATGCATTGTGTTTCCTTCTGAAGCATCAGTGAGCATTTCAACCTTCTGTAATAGTTGCATATGAGTCCCTCAGTTGTCCTCAGTGTGAAAAGATGGATCTCAAAATCATACAGTTATTGTTGGAAAGGGTTCAAATACACAAAAATGCTAAAAAACCAAAGAATCTGTGGGACCTGAAGGATTTTTCTGAAGAAGAGCAGGCAGTTTAACTGTTCAGGACAAACAATGGACTCATGAACAACTATCCCTAAACAAAAGCAAAAACAAAAAAAAAAAGCAGCTGTGGATCATTCAGGTAACAACACAGTATTAAGAATCAAGCGTATGTAAACTTTTGAACGGGATGATTTTTATAATTTAAACTATTTTATTTTCTCTTGTGGACTATATTTAAATGTCATTTATATGAAATATATTATTCAGGTCAGTACTACATAAAAAATAACATGCATTTTGTATTACCCCTCTTATTTTGGTAAAATAATTAACATTTTGCAGATTCTGCAATGCGTATGTAAACTTTTGACTTCAAATATATATGCTCCAACATACACAAAAGTCGCTTTGCAAATAAAATCTTGAGCACCACTTTAAGTCATATTGTATATATCTGTTCCATCAATGCATGACCCTGACAGAACTCCTTCTGTATATATCAGTCACAGTCCCTTTGTTCATCCGTCTTCTTTTCTCTCTCCTTGTCCTGAAAGAATGCTTACAGTCTATCTCAAGATGCTACATTCTGACATGATGAAAGACCACCACAGTGGATGAGACCTCTGTCTGTGTGCTCTGAAAAGCGCCGTGTGTTAAGCAGATCCATCCAATCAGGCTGCATTGTTCTGAAGCCCTCAGGCCATCTGCCTCTCAGGTTGGTCAAAGCTGAAAACTTTGTGCTGAGCAGGATGTGGAGGCATGTCTAGTTTTATGACCTGTCTATATCTATAGTCTTTACTCTGTGGAGCATCTAATTCAATTATCACACACCTCTATATGACAATAGTCATTGTAGGTGTCTATTCTATAGGCTGAGGGCAGCACTTAGAAGAAGCCTAGAAGAACAAAGAGTGTGAGCATTCTCGATTAACGTCCTTGGTTACAAATGACACTTGAGGATATAATGCATTACCACATGTTTACCATATTGTCTTACCATACTGTGAAGGCCATTCAGTCAACTCGAGTTTAACATATTTTTTACATAAATTCTGGAGTCTCTTCTCATAAATGATGAATATTTCTTGCTGATAATGTGCAAGCGTCCCATCAGATTTGTCACTATGGAAATCTATTATAATAAACAAACAATTTCCTGATCTTATTTTCTCATCCTCATTTTTCCATTCAATGCATTGTCAACAAGCACACAAATTATGTTATTCTTGGGGAATCAGATTACATGAATTGCTGCAAATCGTGGAGCAAAACAACAATGAACCCGAATGACATTGAATCTTTTCTGTATTTTATCATTAAAGGTCAAACAAGTTTAGCACAGATATACTTATCTGATATATTTGAATGCTTTTTAAAAATTATTTTATTTATAATAAAAAGAACCTAAAAAGCCTTTAAAGAACCTTCAAAAGTACATTTTAAAGTACTTTTTTTTAAAAAGTATTTTAAAATTATTTTTAAAATATAGTATATGTAAAGGCACATCAATCCAATCCTGACTATTTTATATACTTCTATTTTTTCACTTTTATATTTAATTTAAGTAAATGTATATATATATATATATATATATATGTGTGTGTGTGTACTCTCTCTCTCTCTATTCTTTTTCATTTATTTATTTTTTTTATTTAAGAGTTAGTTAGCCAAACTAAAAAAAAAAAAAAAAATCAGCAGGACTTTTATATATATATATATATTTTTTTCTTTTTTGTATTTTTTAATGTACATTTTAGTTAACCAATCAAATGAATAAATAAATAATAAAATAAATAAATAAGTTAATTAATTAAAAAGTATTTTCAAATTATTTATTTAGACACACCATATATACTTCACCATATATACATTTTATACACTTCTATTTTTTCACTTTTGTGAAATATATATTCCATATATTATATATATATATATATATATATATATATATTTATTTTTATTTAAGAGTTAGTTAGCCAAACTAAAAAAAAAAAAAAAAAAAAAACAAATCAGAAGGACTTTTATGTGTGTGTATATATATATATATATATATATATATATTTTTTTTTTTTTTTTTTTTTTAATGTACGTTTTAGTTAACCAATCAAATGAATAAATAAATAATAAAATAAATAAATTAATAAATTAATTAATCAGCAGGACTTTTTAAAAAGTATTTTAAAATTATTTATGTAAAGACACACCATATATACTTCACCATATATACATTTTATACACTTCTATTTTTTCCACTTTTGTGAAATATATATTCTATATATTCTATATATATATTCTTTTTTATTTAAGAGTTAGCCAAACTAATATATATATATATATATATATATATATATATTTTTTTTTTTTTTTTTTTTTTTTTTTAATGTACATTTTAGTTAACCAATCAAATGAATAAATAAATAATAAAATAAATTAATTAATTAATTAATATATCAGCAGGACCTTTTATACAAAGTATTTTAAAATTATTTTTGTAAAGACACACCATATATACTTCACCATTTCATACACTTCTATTTTTTCACTTTTGTATGTAATTAAATGTGTGTGTGTGTGTGTGTATTTATTTTTTATGTTTTAGTTAACCAATTAAAAATAAAATAAAATCAGCAGGACTTTTTTCTTTTCTTTCTTTCTTTTTTTTTTTTTTTTTTTTTTTTTTTTTTTTGCGGTATTATGCTTTGTAGCCCAAGATTACAATGCTTAAAAAAATGCTTTACAAAAAAAAGAACATGTACACACAAACCAACTGTACAGTGCTGCAGGTTTATTTATTCTTTTGATTTCAAGTCTACCAACACAATAGCTTGCAGCTCAAATCAAACCACTCTCAAAAAAGTTCACAGGGTCAAAGCTGCAATTCCGTCTTGTTGCACAAGTCCTGTCTGTGGGAGCTGAATAGAGTTTATGATCTGTGGCTGTTAGAACATACCGCTGGGCATTGCTGACATTCATCAGAGCCAAATCTGGATATGGGGGTGAGATTAGATCATGTAATCTGCTAGGAGAGGATGGGAGGGCTGGCCAGGAAGCGGCCGTAATGAATGAGATGAATCAGGGAAATGGCTTTGGATGGCGGGTTTCAACCATCAGGCCTGGAGTGCTGGAGGAAGATGTTCAAGATCATCAAGAAACGTGCGTAGCCTATTTACTGATAAAATGGAAACCGATCTTCTTAGGAGATCTTCAATAGATATCAATATCTCTATTGCTTTTACAAAGTAGGTTTGAATAATTCCTTTTTATACTGGGTCATCAGATGTTGCAAACTGTATTGGGAAATTATGAATCACAAATGAGGCGTGCAATAAGATAACAGACCATTGCAGGTCTTGGCAGCCCATTCATTGTGATGATATAAATAGATTACAATAATACAAATCTACCAAATCAGACAAGGTCACCACTTCTGGGAAATAACTTTTAATAATTAAGTTGGCTTGAGAAAGCCAACTTACTGATCTACTATTTAAGATTCTTCTTCTTCTGAGCCAAATTTCGGTATCTATCTCCTCCTAGAGCTTTCAAGCTAGAACCACCAAACTCGGCCCAGACCTTCAGACTGGTCTGACTCGGTGTGCTGTATCTTTTCTAACTGATCCGGCTTACGGTTTTCGTAAACCAGACTATCAAAACCACCAAAAATCCCATAGACTTACATTGACGGAATGTTCAAATGAGCAACACTATTCAAACTCCCAGAATCCCTTGAGGCTCAATCAAGCTTCCCTTCTATGTACTATTTCTAATCCATTTAGACTCATTTAAGCTTTGGCTCTAATATTTCTAATATTTTTAATCTATCTAGCTAAATCATGTTAGAAACATGCTAATAATTTGCTAATCATGCTAACAACATGCTAGTAACATGCTAATCATGTTAGAAACATGTTAACGAAATTCTAGTAACATGCTAATCATGCTAACAACATGCTAATAACTTGCTAATCATGATAGAAACATGCTAGCAACGTGCTAGTAACATGCTAATCATGCTAACAACATGCTAATTATGTTAGAAACATGCTAACAAAATGCTAGTAACATGCTAATCATGTGACAAACATGCTAACAACATGCTAATCAACTTGCAGCATGCTAGGACTTTCTAATCATGTTAGCAACATGCTAGTAACATGCTAATCATGATAGAAAAATGCTAACAACGTGCTAGTAACATGCTAATCATGGTAACAACATGCTAGTTACATGCTAATCATACTAGAAACATGCTAACAACATGTTAGTAACATGCTAATCATGCTAACAACATGTTAATAACTTGCTAATCATGATAGAAACATGCTGGCAACATGCTAGTAACAAGCTAATCATGCTAACAACATGTTAATTATGTTAGAAACATGCTAACAAAATGCTAGTAACGTGCTAATCATGCTAGCAACGTGCTAGTTACATGCTAATCATACTAGAAAAATGCTAACATGTTAGTAACATGTTAATCATGCTAACAACATGCTAATAACTTGCTTATCATGATAGAAACATGCTAGAAACGTGTTAGTAACATGCTAATCATGCTAACAACATGTTAATTATGTTAGAAACATGCTAACAAAATGCTAGTAACGTGCTAATCATGCTAGCAACGTGCTAGTTACATGCTAATCATACTAGAAACATGCTAACATGTTAGTAACATGCTAATCATGCTAACAACATGCTAATAACTTGCTTATCATGATAGAAACATGCTAGCAACGTGCTAGTGACATGCTAATCATGCTAACAACATGCTAATTATGTTAAAAACATGCTAACAAAATGCTAGTAACGTGCTAATCATGCTGGCAACGTGCTAGTTACATGCTAATCATACTAGAAACATGCTAACAACATGCTAGTAACGTGCTAATCATGCTAACAACGTGCTAGTAACATGCTAATCATGCTAACAACATGCTAATTATGTTAGAAACATGCTAACAAAATGCTAGTAACATGCTAATCATGTGACAAACATGCTAACGACATGCTAATCAACTTGCAGCATGCTAGAAACTTGCTAATCATGTTAGCAAAATGCTAGTAAAATGCTAATCATGCTAACAACGTGCTAGTAACATGCTAATCATGGTAACAACATGTTAGTAACTTGGTAATCATACTAGCAACATGCTAGTTACATGCTAATCATACTAGAAACATGCTAACAACATGTTAGTAACATGCTAGTAGCATGCTAATCATGTTAAAAACATGTTAATTATGTTAGAAACATGCTAACAAAATGCTAGTAACGTGTTAATCATGCTAGCAATGTGCTAGTTTCATGCTAATCATACTAGAAACATGTTAACAACATGTTAATAACATGCTAATCATGCTAACAACATGCTAATAACTTGCTTATCATGATAGAAACATGCTAGCAACGTGCTAGTAACATGCTAATCATGCTAACAACATGCTAATTATGTTAAAAACATGCTAACAAAATGCTAGTAACGTGCTAATCATGCTGGCAACGTGCTAGTTACATGCTAATCATACTAGAAACATGCTAACAACATGCTAGTAACGTGCTAATCATGCTAGCAACGTGCTAGTCACATGCTAATCATACTAGAAACATGTTAACAACATGTTAGTAACTTGTTAATCATGTTAGTAACATGCTAATCAGGCTAACATCATGCTAATAACTTGGTAATCATGCCAGAAACATGTTAGCAACTTGTTAATCATGCCAGAAATATGCTAGCGACATGCTAATCATGCTAGCAACATTCTAGTTACATGCTAATCATGCTAGAAACATGCTAGCAACTTGTTAATCATGCCAGAAACATGTTAGCAACTTGTTAATCATGCCAGAAACATGTTAGCAACGTGTTAATCATGCCAGAAACATGCTAGCGACATGCTAATCATGTGCAGTCATGCTATCAACATGCTAATCAGGCTAATCATGCTAACAACATTCTAGTAACTTGCAAATTATGATAACAACATGCTAATCATGCTAACAACATTGTAATCAGCCTATAAAAATACAAACAATAAGCTAATCATGCTAAACATGTTAAATCATGTAAGCAATGTGTTAAATCATGCTAGCTGCTTCCATACTATTACAACTGCTTTAAACTTTCAGGCTAGGCTTTCTCAAGCCAACTTAAAGTTTGTTCTCAAACTTTACTCATCTAGTTCTTACACTGTTGTTCTTTACAAGGCTTAACATATATTTATTATTTTTAAAGCATTATTATTATTATTAATAACAGTTCACACCGCTTTTTATAATTGTCAGAACACCTCTAAACCAACTTTGCTTCACGCGCCTGCTCGTGTGTTACACCGGGACACACGTCACAGGAAACACTTCCCTTGTGAACGCGAGGTGAAGATGGCGCGCTGCAGCATGTGAAGGGGACTCGGCGGCAGCCGGTCGTTCGCTTGAGGAACATGTATAAAACATCATGTAGTAGACTGACGGGAGTCTGGAAATGCCTTCCACGTGATGGTATTCATAACTATATTATGTTAATGAAGCGTATGTGAGCTTTCGCTCTTTCCGGTGTGGTGTTTTAAAAGAATGCTAGCCGGTTAGCCTAGCCACCGAAGCGCTACTGCAGCAGAATGACCTTAAAATATCAACACAGTTACATGACATGAGCCTATTTTAAAAGGATTCCCAATAACTTCATGCACTGACATAGATATAAAAGTATTTTTCTGCTGTGCTCTGCACATTTTGCATGTGGCAAGTCAACATTTTAGTTAACTATATAAGCTTTGTGTGTATATATAGAGAGAGAGAGATAGGGGAGAGTATTTATTATTGCTTGTGTTTGTATATGTGTGCTGAGAGTCAAATTTAAATTAATATTTGAAAAACCGCTGTATTGTGTCATAATGCGTGTTGCAAGTGTCAGATTTGATATGGTGCCATGTGTTGTTTGGCATGACGTCACTGGGAGATTGTTAGCTAAAATTAGTGGATTTGACCTAGTGATAGACTTCAGTGATCATGCAGGTGATAAACATACAGCATACACTACCAGTCAAACGTTTTTGAACAGTACGATTTTTAATGATTTTGAAGAAGTCTTCTACTCACCAAGCCTGCATTTGATCCAAAGTACAGAAAAAACTGTACAGTTGTGATGTATTTTTACTATTTAAAATAACTGTTTTCTATTTGAATGTTTTAAATGTACAGTTGTGATGTATTTTTACTATTTAAAATAACTGTTTTCTATTTGAATGTATTTTAAAATGTAATTTATTTCTGTGATTTTAAAGCTGAATTTTTAGCATCATTACTCAGTCACATGATCCTTCAGAAATCATTCTAGTATTGTGATTTGCTGCTCAAAAAATAATTAAATGTTGAAAAGCTGAGTAGAATTTTTTTTTTTTTTTCAGGTTTCTTTGGTGAATAGAAAGTTCTGAAGAACAGCATTTATCTGAAATAAAAAATCTTTTGTAACATTATAAATGTTTTTATTATTACTTTGGATCAATTTAAAGCATCCTTGCTAAATAAAAGTGTTAATTTCTATATTTTTTTTCCATTATGTGACACTAAAGACCAGAGTAATGATGATGAAAATTTAGCTTTGATCGCATGAATAAATTACAAATATAAAAATGATTCAAATAGAATAATATAAAACACATTCAAATAAAAAACTGTTATTTTTAATAGTAAAAAATATTTCAAAATTGTACTGTTTTTGCTGTACTTTAGATTAAATGAATGCAGGCATGGTGAGCAGAAGAGAAAAAGCTGTTACTATATTACATTTTACTGTTAAAAAAACTTTTGTGGGTATAAAGTAATAAAGTGGGTAATCTAAAAAGGCAATAGGAAAAACATTTTAAAAATAACTCAAAATTTTGCTATGTTATACACAATTGTATTTGTAAAAGACAATTCAAGCTTTGTGAACATTGTAAACAGGTTTGATATTTTTGCATAATGTGGCAGCTCTTTTTTCTTTTATATTATATATGTTTTGTTGTTTTTTCGCTTCTATTTTTCTTATCTTTGAATCAACATTTCTCATTGTGTCCCTGTTGTTGTTATATATGGCATTGAAAAAATAATATTAAGTAATGACTTCTCTTGTTGAAGGTTTGCTTGGTGTTGGTGTGCAGCTGAAGCTCATTTCAAATGCGTCTAGGAGTCACATGAGTGCCAGGAGTCTGATTCAGCTCTGCAGGAAAAATCAAGCAGAATGGATCACTTTCCAGCATCTCTGCTTTCTGAAGAGACAGGTATAAGTGCTGCCTTTATGGATGCATAACCGGCAATACACTAACCATGTATTTCAATTCAGCTCTAAAATGATCTATTTATAGACATTATTGATATTTATAATTATCATCTAGTCTTTTTTTTGAGCCAGCTCTCAATTTTATATGCAATATTTGTTTGCTTTTAAATTATTGCAGATTATATTAGCCATATGCCAATTTCCTTGCATTCCAGTTAACTGATTAAATTGAAATCCATCTTCTCACAGTATGTGATGAGCAGCAGCGGTCTCTGCCAGAGAGCGATACCCAAGCAGGAGTCTGTTACTGCTGTGTTGGATGATCGAGATGATTCGGTGGTCAGTCAGGTTCAGAAGATCCCAGCCTTAAAGCCTGAACCAGCAACTAAGGCGCTGCCAAGTGACCCGGCTGAGCCAGAAGCAGCCAGGGCAGCCCGACTAGAGGCCCGGCAGTGGAAGGAGCTGAAAGTTGAATACAGTGATTTACCAGGGATTTACGCAAGACTCGCCAAACTTAAATTAACAGGTATGATACGTGTTATGTATATTGTATGAATGAAAGTTACACTGCAGTACAAGATACATACTGTTGGTTGATGCAGTAATCAAAGCTAAACTGTTCATGGAAAGATAAATGTGATGCTTAATCTAAAAAAAGCACAGAGTAATGATTCATTTTAATTGCTATCTTATGGTTAATCATGTAATCAGTTAAAAAAATTAGTCTTAGGCCATTAAGTATTTTGACTGTTTTCATCCTTTAATTTTTATATTATAAGTATATGTAGTTAAGTAGTGTTACACTTATATGTTCTGCATAATTAACTTTGCATAATATGTTGGAAGCTATACTTCTGACAACATTTACTGATATGATAGCAAAACATTTTTCAATGTCTAATAGCCTAATGACATTCTTCAGACTCTTCCTAGATTGATTTTTAATTATTAGTTAAAAGGTGTTGTTGAATTGTTGCAGTTTTTTTTTTATTAGATTACTAGATTTTTTTATTTTTTCATGTTTTAATCTGTTATTTTATCACTTTGTTATTTATTATTGTTTCAAACATTTTTGTAGAAACTGAAGTTGCATTTTGAACTAAATCGATAAACCATTTTGTAACTTTGGTCTTTCTTTCTGTCCGTAGCTCTTGTGGTTACTACAGCAGCTGCTGGCTATGCCATGGCTCCAGTGCCCTTTGACCCTGTCATTTTTTTGATGGCTTCATTCGGAACGTTTCTCTCTTCCTGTACAGCCAATTCCATCAATCAGGTCAGTCACCTCTTGCACATTCATAAAATAACTTCACACTCAGCAGAACGTGACTGAACCAAACACATCATATGAAGCCAAGTGACCTGACATTCAGCTGGAACAAGCTTGTGTGTGTGTGTGTATTAAAAGCTGTGCATGTCTGATGTTGTGAAATAGTATTTTTTTTAGATCTGAGATCACTGGCACCTGCTGAGGAACTTTTATGTTAATGTCATCTTTGTCACTCTCAGAATAAGATATTCAGGTTACGTTCCACCCCAAAAATGTGTAGAAAATAGAATTATGTTTTGCTTCAATAAAATGTGCCTAAATTTCCTAAAAATGAGTTTTTCTAGTCATTTAGTTCTGAAAATAATCCAATATTCTGTTAAAATACATATATAGTATGCAAAATGGTATGATTTATTTGAAAATGAATTTTTGAGTTATTTTTCCTGTTTGAGTAAAATGTGAGGTGGGCATTTGTTGAGATCCAGGTTTAATGAGATTGACCCAATTTCAAAGTCTAATGTAAATAAATCAGTAATTTCTGAAATCAGCCTAATATTTTTCACACTAATATAAATGTTTGCATTGTAGTGTTTACCATGGTTTATTATCCATGATTGCAAAAGTAGGCATCTGACTAAAAAATGTGATGACCAGAGTTTGGCTTGATTTGTTGATGCAGGCCCACGGCAGACCACACAAATCCAGTTGTAGATGCTTATAAATGTATTACCCGCTAGTTTTGGTACTTAACCTCGACTCTGCGCAAGCATTCCAGCCAGAGTAATTGCCTACTTGGCGGTCTGTTGATTTTTCTATTGTTTTGCCTGTGTACAGCTAGATGGATGAAGTCTCATTGCAGCGTTGGCTTGACTTCAGTGGGTCTTGCAATGCCCAGCAGAGTTTCATTGTGTGTTACCTAAACACGGGACACAAGCACTCGATATGGGCTCTCACGGTGCACTTTGTCGTTAGTTTAGAGAGAAAGAAAAGAAATCAGCACTTAAGTGAGCCAATTGTAGTCTCTTTTGCATTCCACTCCTGCTGTGTTTCTAAAAAATACATTAGGCCAGATTAGCTGTGCCGTTGTGATGTTTTTCAGATGAAAGCATTTGCCGAGCTAGAATGAGAAGAAACAGAGACCGAGAGACGCAGGTTGCATACGCTCTGGTTTGCTCCATCTGTAATCAGCTTTGTGCTCCAAGCGAAGCACGTTCTGTGCAGTGAGGCTCTTTGTGACTTAAGAGTATTAGCCAAATTGTTACCGTTACATCAATTTATTTTAACGCCTGTGGCTCCTTGACCAAAACCCAGGCATGGCCTGTAATTTGTTGAAGGTCGAGCCTTGATGGCTGAGTTCACCTGCTGACCTGTTTTTAAGAGGAAGATCCTGCACTTGGACCTTTTTACTCCTTAGTGGCATCTCTACAGTGCATTTACTTATTGCATTGTTCTATTTGCACGACCTCAATCTGTCACATTGCTGGTGGCCTAGTGCAGTAACGAACAAGCAAATATTTGCTCCTTAGGTTGGGCATATAGTAAATATCATGAACCTTTTTCTGTGATGTGCCTACATTGTATAGGTTTTGGTTCACATGTTTCTGACTAGATTTTTTCCACTTCAACCTGATATGTTTGATCACAAGTAGAGTAAAATATTGACATTATTACATTTTAAAATAACTATTTCTGTTTTAATAGAGGTTTAATTATAATTTCTACCTGTGATGGAAAACCTGAATTTTTAGCCGCCCTTCAGAAAGCATTTTAATATAGGCTTCGACCAATTACCGATGCCATTATTAAGCATTTTTATGGTTATCGGATCAGTCATTTTTAAAACCGATATGCCAATTAAAATAATATTAAAAAGCATTTAAAGAGTCTTTGTCAGAGCTCTTGTTATTCCTAATTTAAACATTAAGTTTCATTTGTACACCAGACATGTATATCGGTTCAAAATATCGGTTATCAGTTTACGTGAACTGTAATAATGGGTATTGACATCGGCCCTGAAAAAAACATAAAATTTGACCCCCTATTTTAATATGATGACATGGAGCTCAGGGACCATTTCTTATTATCAATGTTGAAACCATTTGTGCTGCTTAGTATTTTTTTTCAGTTTTCTTTGTTAAATTGAATCTTCTAATGAATGGCATCTATTCTTTGTTGTTGTAATGTAACAAAGTCAGTCTTTACTGTCACTTTTGATCAGTTTAATGCATCTTTTTTGAATAAAAGTATTCATTAAAAAAAATATATTACTGAAACCAGTTGGTGTCGACCGATTATCGGCACCGATATTAAGAATTTTTGTAGTTATCTGTAATTTTCAGAACCGATTTGCTGATAAAATAATTTAAAAGCATTTAAAGAAAGTTTTTGTCAGAGCCCTTGTTATTCTTATTTTGCCATTAACATTTTTACACCAGATAATATATATAGATATATATATCGGTTCAAAATATCAGTTATCGTCTACTTGATCTGTAATAATCGCTAACGCATCGGCCCTGAAAAAGACATGTCAGTTGACCCCTAGACACTAACCTTTTAAACTTAGTGTATTTTATATATAATCAATGCTTAAAAGGTATCAAAGCTGTTGGTTAGCATGTTTAATAACAGACTGTGCACATTTCATTTGATGCTGAATTAGTAATTCATAGATGAGTTAAAAACAGGGGGAAGAACTTGGATAGGCATGAAAGCTTTTAAAGAGATCTTACGGCGAGGAAGCCAACTTATTCTCATTTCATTTTGGAAGTTATAGAGAGAGAGAAAAGGTTGATTAGCTATAATTGACATCTTTGCGTAGTTTAAAATCAGGGCTCAACTGTTCTTTGTACGTTTAACATTGAAACGGATACAAGGTCTAAGAGGCTGAGGTAACGGCCGAACGCGGCACGAGTGAAGGCGGACAGATGGGCGCTCTGTAAATTTGTTGCGTTTGATGTGCCGTCTTTGAAGTTCTAATTGAGCAGGAACAGTAAGGAGGGATGGAGTACTTAGAACAGGTCCATCAATCACGTGTGCTTTTATATGCCCAAAAGCATGTTGAAACACAGGTATCAGATGTTGGTTTTATTATTTAAGTGGAGCTTGGATATTTCTAATGCATACTTCGGTTTACTTCGCTCTGTACTGTCTAGATGTCCTTGTGACTTGTGCAAGTGTTTCTGAAGGTTCAGTCTGGGACTAATAGGCTTTCTGTGGCTTCAGAGGACATTTAATCCATGGACCGTAGAGCTGGCTTTCTTGTGGCAAGCGGTTGGCATTTGCACGGAGTCTTCACTCCACACGTTACAGTATGGAAAGAGCCTGTGTCTGGCCTCTCTGTCTCGCCTCCTACTCAGAGTTGTAGCTTGGTTTTGCGTGGTGGATGTGTACACATTTAACCGCAGCCGTAGTAGTGCATCATAGTAGCCAGCAGGGGTGTGTGGTATGACCAAAATCAAATGAAATATGACTGTGACTGTATATAGACCAAAATCCAGCAAAAAAAAAACTTATAAGATATACAAGATATATACAGTATATATCTTGTATATCTTATAATTTTTTTTTTGCTGGATTTTTAAAAGAGTTGTTGGTCTAATGGCCATACGTGGTAATGTTGAGTTTTGGATTAACAGGTGATTAAAATTTAATCATAAAATAAAAATTTAATAAAATGTTAATTTTATTTTTATATATTATATTAAATTATATTATATTATATTTTAACAAAGTCAAAAACAAGACACAAAACTGTAAAAACAATCTATATTTCTTTAGTTCCATGCCATTTTCTTTCTTGTTTTGTTTTTGATGCGTCTCACTTTGCATTTTCTTAATATTTGCTTAATATTATTATATATTACTTAGTGTTTTACTGTTACTTTTGCACTTCAACACATTTAAATTCATCCGTTTTACTTATTATGGGTCAAATATATTGACAGTTTATGGACGCATTTATACTGCCCAAAAATCATATGCAAAAACCCCGTAAATCTGATTGACACCAAAGTCATGTGTTTAAATTGGAGAGAAAACACTGGTGAAATCTCACATTGTATGTGCTTTGGATAAAAGCATCTGCCATCAGAAATAAATTGCATTTGTAAAGTATTGCAGAATTTATTGTTGTATTTGTAAGTGTGGTTTAAATTAAAGTGTTGGATGTAAATTACACTGGCTACCTGATGGCAGATTTGTTTACACTGTGCAAATACAGTGCAGCAGAATAACAGAGATATTGTATACAGTCTGTCTCTTTGTTCCTGAAGCCTTGAGCGCTTTTTGAAGTCTTAGAGCTGTGTATGCATGCAGAAACTGTGACGTGATTGTTATCGTATCTGATAGCAGCTTGTACAAAGATGAATTCCTACATGCGTATACCCTATTGACACTCTTTTGCGTTACATACGACTAATAAAAGCCATTCTGATTGCATTGCATTTGTTTGGGATGCCGTCTATGTGATGAACTCTGTTTTTTGTTTTTTTTTGGTGAAGATCTGCTTGTTGTTTTTCTGAGCAGCTGGTAACAAATCACGTGCCGTGTGGTTATTGTAGTAACTCTGTGATCTCATTCTTCTAGTCCTGACTCATCTTGTGTAATGTGACAGGTCTAGGGCGCACCCATACCTGGCGGTAACTGATCTCTGCTCTTAACTCATCCTTTGGGTTTTTCTAACTCCAGAGAGGAAAATAAAAGAAGAATGACGTCCTTAGATGTGGTGCCAGTTTCCCCCCCCCCTTCTTTATAAAACATCCTTGCCATCCCCGTGCGGTTTGCTGTGATCAAAGATGATCCTTTTCAAACTTGTAGAGTCCACTAAACATCCGACAAACAAATCAAAGTTAAGGGGATCCCTTTAAGCTTTGCTGTCTGCTGATTGAACATCAAACACCAAGTAGTTGATTTTTTGGTATCTTAGGAGCCAGTCGACTTCATCTCTGTTTGGGTTTACTTGTGACCGTGATGAGACGAAAACGACAGGCCTGGGAATCAGTGGCTGTAGCTTTTAGCCTTTGGTTCCTTGGAGTATTTCCTGAAGTCACACTGCAATTTTGTGGTTTCTTATTTCAGTGTAACCTTGTTTGGAAACTGTCAGGAATGCTGTAAAAACCCAGAATCCCCTAACAATGGCCAGCCAAAGTTGATACTGCATTCTGCCAAGGGACACAGTGTTCAGTAGTATCTTTGTATGTCACATATAGTTACATCTTTTGTGATTTTTAGATTTGGACCTTTCAGTACATTTGCATTTTTAAAGATTCTGTGATTTCTGCACCACTGGTGGCACTATTGTGGTAATAACTAGGTTTATAGATTTTCTGAAGAAATGTTAGAAGTGTTTTTTTCAGTGGATGGACAAATGACTAGTCATTTCCTTTATATCTACATGGGGCCCTGTGATATCCGTAATGTGGAAAACATAGGCGTAATGGTGGAATCAGTCATAAAAATGGAATTTACTGTATAACACGTGATGTCATGGAATTTGCCAAATTTTGGATGAATAATTCAATTCAATTTAGGAGCACATAAACACACAAACAATCTCTACAACTGCTCTGAGAGTCACTTTATGAGCATTTTCCTTTGAGACTACAGTGAAAAAGTACAGTCATATCATATACAAACAGAAATGTAAAGGGCTTCACAGCAACGTCAAAATAGAAGTTCGGTTTAAATTGAAGAAACGGACAGAAATATATTACTCAATGTAATGATAGTACTACTAATAATAATACAGTTATTATTAAAACATTATTTTTTAAGGAATGTTTATCAGAAAAAATATTTAACAGAATTTATTTCCCAGAAAAATGTGATTATGCAACACAGTATTCCTGAAAAAAATTAATTAATTTTTAATAAAATCAATTAATTAAAGATGCTTTTGATTATTAAAATTGAATGAACTCATTAAACAGATTTCATAGGACCTTAAAAATTAAATTTTTGTTAAACCTTTAATAAATTGCTGTTAAATTCAAAGTTTCATGATTTTAATTAATTAGACATGCTTTTTGATTTATATATATATATATATATATATAATCATTAAAACAGTTAAAATGGAAAAAATGGAATCTAAAAAAAATCGCTATTGCTTAAAATCACTGTATTTATTGCTTAAAATAAACCCAAAATAGGTTGGAAATTAGCATTTATTAATATGTTCAATAAATGAACATTTATTAATAATATGGACAAATAATAATTAAAGAATTTTTACGTTGCATATTAATAAATGTTCACCTTTTAATTATTGCTGATTGCCCTATTAATTATGTGCCTGATTTTTTTATTTACAGCCTATTTTGGGTTAATTTTAAGCCGCCATGTAGTATTTTTTTTTTTAAACAATAGTTAATTTAAATAAAATTACCCAAAAGGTTGGGTTAAACATTTAACCCAGTTGCTGGTTTTGTCCATATTTCACCCAGCGATGGGTTGTTTTTAACCCAGTATTTTTTTTAGAGTATAGATTTATTCCTTTAATGACAAAACTGTATATTTTTGTGTCACATTATCCTTCAAATCATTCTAAAATGCTAATTTAATGCTCAGGAATCATTTCAAACTGTTAGCAGTGTTAAAAAACAAGATGCAATTTTTTTATGACCTTCTTTGATGAGTAGTATAAGTCTTTTGTAAAAATAGGTCTTTACTGTCACTTTTGATCAACTTAATGCTTACTTGCTGAATAAAAGTATTAATTTCAAGGTCCAACTATATATTAAGTGCCCATAACTACTATGTACTTACATCAGAAATAATTATGATGTACTTAATGTGGTCATATTGTATTGTAAAACACTTTTGATGCTATTGAGGTGAGATATGGGTAAGTTTAGGGAGAGGTCTGGTGATATGGGTAGGTTTAAGGGCGTGTTAAGGTGTAAGGGATGGGTCAACAGTGTAATTATAAATGTAATTACAGAAATTAATTACCGATGTAATTACATGCAGGTATTTTTAAAATCTAAGTACATTATAAATACATGTATGTACACAATAAGTGCATTGTATCAAATAATTAATTTCAAAGTGCTTAGTAGTTAAGGCCACTTAATATAAAGTGGGACCTGCGTTGCAGTCACGGTGTTCTAGTGTGGGAACTTATGAACTTAATGTTGCTAGCACCAGTTTTGTAGTATTTAATATACAAAATATAATCAGTCCTGCACTAAATGCAACTTTCTGTTTCAGTGTGGCTATATAAAACAGATTGCAACTTCACCTTTTAAACAATGCTGTTTTACTCAATCCTCAGTGTATGAAGAAAACATTAACCCATCACACTCTAAAATGTCTTAATCTGCTGTCGGGATGATGTAGCTTTGAGGTCAGGTTAAGTAGAGCTTCATGGGCGTTCTGTTGATTGCTATGAAAACTTTACCCTGAATTCCACTTAATTTGATAATTGGGTCCAAAGAGGCATTTTTCCCAAACTAAAGGTTAGAAATCAGCAGTCGGGTGAAAGGGCCACAGCAAAGAAAATACTTCTTGTGCACCCTCTTGCCAACCAGGACATTTTTTCCCACTGCCTTTTTTGTGAGGTGTCAACTTAGTGTTGTTTTTGTAAATCCTGTCCTGGTATTTCAGGGGTGGTTTTGTGTCACATCTCCTGTTGGGATAGACGGGTGTGTGTGTGCGGTGGGTCGTCAGAGGATGGCAAGCGTCTGACAAGCCGAAGCAAAACACACCTAGTTCCTTGACCCCGTCTCTATGCCTCACCTCACTTTTGTTGCCTGTCTTTATCACTTTTTTTGTCAACTAGACAGTCTTGAGAAACTTTTTCTTAAAGACTGTTTATATAGCATTCTAATAAAATGGTCAGAAACAGTCATTTAATTGTCGGTTTTGTTTGTAATTTATTGGGTGGGACAAAATATATAAGTATATACTTAGACCAACAGAAGGAAGATGAAACATGTCAGGAGGGTGTTAAGAATAATTCTGACACTGTACGTTAATGATTGTTAATGATCTCATCTCTTTCCTGAACAAGTTTAAGATCTGAGCAGAATGAAACCTGAGTGTAATTATACATGATTATTTAATCATCTTAATAGCCCTATCCCATCTCGGTAGCTTAACTGTTGCGTTAGACCTTTTTGCAGTGACGTTAATTACCTCAAACACATTTAAACGTGTTCATAGGTAATTCTGGGGTTTTCATGTTGAAATGATCTGGGAAATTCCCATCTGATAAACCTTCAGGAGGTTCTGCACCTTCTACTTCATACGAGGAGCTCTCGAGATGTATTCAGATGCAAATTTGAAAGCATGACTTCGAGAAGCAGCATATCAAATCACCCTTTGAATTAATTTATGGCTCTGGAAAACATTAATTCCTGTTGTGTTCTGGGTTTGATCAGTACTCAACATCTTTGTTTCTGCTTCATGTAATAACGTTAATTGTAGTAGTTCTTACACGATTGCTGATTTCATTAAAAAAGAATTTACGCTGGCTTGTGTTTTTGTACCTATGATTCACTCTTTTCTAATGAGGCATGCTATGAAATTTTAATGCCTGATCTATAAAGAAAACGTCCTGGTTCGGGGACGACCTAACGTCATCGGATCAACAAGAACACAGAGTAATCACATCTCCATATCTGACAGCACACAGTGTTTTTCCGCATAGGGGTTCCTGTAGCCTCCGTTATCCCACGAGGCTTCTTGTTCTGACTGCAGGCATCTTACCCTTAATCTTGTGCGACATAGACAGAAGAGTGATTGTCGCCTGCTTGTAGTTTCCATGCATTTTTAAAATCCATATTTGCATGCGTAGGGTGGCTGCTTCAGAAGCAATGTACTGTAACCGAGTGAGAGCGAGAGAGAAAATTGGAGGGAAATATTGGAACATAAAACTTGATCTCTAAGAGGAATGAACAGCTTTGTTTGTGTTTTGATGACTATCATTAAAATCTAACGTTGATGTAGTCTCAAAATTGTTTTGTATATTGAAATTACCCTTTCCGAAATGCATCTTGTATATCTGTATGGAATTCTCTTGTCAGTGAACACTTGCTTAGTAATTCATAGCTGAAGGGTGTAACTCAACATTTCAAATGTTTAAAGGATTAGTTTACTTCTAGAATAAAAATTTCCAGATAATTTATTCACCCCTGTGTCATCCATGATGATCATGTCTGTCTGTCTTTTCAGTCGAAAAGAAATTAACGTTTATGAGAAAAACATTCCAGGATATAGTGGACTTTAATGGAGGCCAATGGGTTGAAGGCCCAAATTGCAGTTTCACTACTGCTTCAAAGGGCTCTACATGATCCCAGCCTAGGAATAATGGTCTTATCTAGCAAAACGATCTGTCATTTTCTTAAAAAAAAAAAAAAAAAAAAAAGTATATACTTTTTTTTTAACCACCTTTTACCTCCTTTTTAATCATGGGTTGTGTAGAGCCGTTTGAAGCTGCATTAAAACTGCAATTTGGACCTTCAACCAGTTGGCCTCCATTAAAGTCCACTATATAGAGTGTTTTCCTCAAAAGCTTTAATTTCATTTAGAATAGAGAGTGCTACACTGCAAAAATTGCTTTTCTTACTTAAATTTTTTGTTTTGTTTACAGTCAAAATATATAAAAATTCTTAAATCAAGAAGGATTTTCTAGTCAAGTAAACTCTGTCTTGTTTTCAGCAACAAAGCAAAATTAAGTGAGTTTTGCTTGAAACATCTGAAATAAAACGCTTTTGTAACATTATACACTATTCCATTCAAAACCTTGGCGTCGGTATAACTTTTTTTTTTTTTTTTTATTTGGGAAAGAAATAATAGAAATTAATACTTTTATTTAGCAAGGATGCTTTAAATCGATCAAAAGTGATGATAAAGACATAATGTTACAAAAGATTTCGATTTCTGGTAAATGCTGTTTGTCCGAACTTTTTATTCATCAAATAAACCTGAGAAACATAATAGATGTTTTTTTGAGCAGCAAATCAGAATGTTGGATTGATTTTTGAAGGATTGTGTGACTGGAGCAATGATGCTAAAAAGTCAGCTTTGAAATCACAGAAATAATTTACATTTTAAAACATTCAAATAGAAAACAGGTATTTTAAATAGCACAAATATTTCAGAGTTATTACAGTTTTTACTGTTGTTTGGATCAAGTAAATGCAGGCTTGGTGAGCAGAAGAAACTTCTTTAAACATTAAAAATCTCACTGTTCAAAACCTTTTGACTGGTAGTGTATATAAAAAAAAGAGAGTTAAAGGGTTTATTAAAAAAAAACAAAAACAAAGTAGATATAATGGAAATAGAACAGAGTTTACAAGTGTTAGAGGGTAAAATTTATTTTTTTAAATAATCTTAATTTGGGCCACATGTCTGACGATTTGAGTCATAATTCCTCCCTCTCTGGACGCATCTGTTAAAGCTCTGGCATTCTTGACAGCTCTTTCTGTCCCTCAGGACCAGTGTTACCATCGTTCTTCACATTAGGGGTCCCATGCTGCTGTGCAGAACCTCTGGAGGAGCCATAAGTTGTAACCAGATGCCCCTTAAGACATCACACCACCCCGTCTCGTTTTGAAGCACCCCATCCTGCAGTTTTATCTGTTGCCCCATGAGATGCAGTGACAGATGATACATTTTCAAACGGGTTGCAGATTCCACCGGCATGACGGCATTGTGGTCTGTAGTTTAACTGCCGTTGCATCCTCAAAGCAAGTCCGGCCGGCACAAGAGCATTTTTTTTTTTTTTTGCACGCTTAGACTCCAACATGTCAATGACAGCTCTGTTAAGACTGGCCAAAAAGTGCCCATGGTGTTCTCTTAGGGGTTCATGCTGTACTATATCAATTATTTATGAATCTTTTATTCCCGTCGGTAATCACATTAGTTGCACCGTACAATGTGACCAGCTCCTTGAAAGTACATTGTCGTCATCACCGCGAATGAGCGCTCGAAGCAATACCACCTTTTTTGGAGGTGAAAACGTGTCTGAGGAAGGAATTAACACTAAGGTGATCCCTCCATTTAATAGATGCTTAAATTGGGAGCCTGTTTAACACTTCTTCCTTAACAATAGGGATGAGTCACCTCCGCTTTCATTTCTGCCGTAAGCTTCGAATCCGTTGGGGAGGGTGGCGTGAAAAGACAGGCTCGTAATCAGTGGGCGATCTCTGATCAGATGGCACGGTGGCACACAGGCTGTTCAATGGCCTATTTCACGGTGTTCAGGAGAAGAATGAATATTTAAACACAGGCAGGCGTTTAATAGTTAATTTTCCCCAGTCTCTGCGATCCGCAGGGTGTCAATCTATGTCAAACTCTACACTATGGGATATTACGCTTCAGGCTCCATATGGACACAAGTGCTTCAGCTGTGGCATTGTTCTAGTAAATGTCAGCCACAAAACATGGTGTTGTCACAGGAAATTTGAAACCGTAATTTGTTCACCAGTTAGGTCGGGTTTCATTTTCTTTTGCATATTGAAATTAGAGAAGCATATTAGGGATATTCCATCACTTTGTGGCAGCCAGCCTGTTTATGACAAAAGTCTAATACAATATGATGAAGATTATGAAGGTTGCACATCATTTTTTTTTACCTCTTCTTTCATTCTGGGAAAAAACACTCTGTTAGGGATGCACTGATATTACAGTTCTTACAAGCTGATATTTATTTTCATGATATTTCCAATATTGCAATTCAGTGCCAGTAATATTACATTTTTGATGTTAATATATAACGTATTAATATTAGTAGACACTACCAGTCAAAAGTTTTTGGAAGGTAAGATTTTTAATGTTTATTTATTTATTTATTTATTTTTTGTAAAGAAGTCTCTTCTGCTTACCAAGCCTGCATTTATGTGATCCAAGTACAGCAAAAACAGTAAAAATTTGAAATATTTTTACTATTTAAAATAACTGTTTTCTATTTGAATATATTTTAAAATGTAATTTATTCCTGTGATTTCAAAACTGAAATTTTAGCATCATTACTCCAGTCACATGATCATTCAGAATCATTATAATATTCTGATTTGCTGCTCAAAAAACATTTATTATTATAATTATTATGTTGAAAACCGCAGAGTAGAATTTTTTTCAGGTTTCTTTGATGAATAGAAAGTTCAGCATTTATCTGAAATAGAAATCTTTTTTTTAACACTATAAATGTCTTTATCTTTACTTTTAAACTATCAGTTTAAAGTATCCTTGCTAAATTAAAGTTTTAATTACTATCATTTCTTTCCAAAAAAAAAAAAAAGATACTAACTGTAAGCTTTTGAATGATATAGTGTTTAATGTTACAAAAGCTTTTTATTTTAGACAAATGCTGATCTTTGGATCTTTCTATTCATCAAATAATCCTGAAAAAATGTACTCAACTTGTTTAAATATTAATAATAATAAAAAAGTGTTTCTAGAACAGCGAATCAACATATTAGAATGATTTCTGAAGGATCATGTGACACTGAAGACTGGAGTAGTGATGCTGGAAATTTTAGCTTTGATCACAGGAATAAATTAAGTTTAAAAATAAATTCAAATAAAAAGCAGTTATTTTAAATAGTAAAAATATTTCACAATATTACTGTTTGCTGTATTTTAGATCATATAAATGCAGGCTTGGTGAGTGGAAGAGACTTCTTTAAAAAACAATAAAAATCTTACTTTCCAAAAATTTTTGACAGGTAGTGTAATTTGAAATTGTGTGTATGTGTAATATTTATTTATTTATTTGTTTATGGTCTATTCTAGGGATGGCGAAAACTAAAAAATTTCTTGACCGACCACCGAGCCTCATTAGCCGGTTGAAACCGGTTAACCAATTAGTTTAAAATATGGTACGCTATTTGAAATAACAGCCATTTCGAGCCGCGCCTGCAATTTCGCAACTCTGTCACATCTCTCTGCCGCTCTGCCTCCCGCACACACACACACACACTGCCACTCACGTCACTTTTTTAAAATCCCCTACAGCGCGAAACACGAGTCCCGCAAACGCGGCGCCGAAGAGCTTGTTGTATGTAATCGTGGGACAAATGGCTCCTTAGTTTCAAATGGTTTGGGTACAAGGTGATCGCTTTGAAAATAAAGGCGTTTGTCTAGGTTAGAAGCTCATTTGAAACATTGCCACGGCTCATTTAAGAAAATGACAGCTCCGAAGAGACGCCGCTCTAACCTCGAGTGTTTTAGCCTGTTGCCTTTACTTTTCGCAAACCTTGTGAGCGCGCGAACCCAAACGCTGTGACCTCGCGCCAAATGTTTTTATTGGTTTATTAAGTACAAACAGGCGAGTTATGAAAAATTGAGTGTGAGGGATAATTTGTTCACTTAACACAAAAAGATGAGGAATGAGATGGCTAACTGTAGTAGCGTATAGTCCACTGTCTATAATAGCCTAATTTAGATATCACTTTTTTTTTTAACCGACTACCGACAACTTTGACCGGTTAACGTTGATACGGTCAACCACCGGTCAAACGGTCATCGGTTAACATCCCTAGTCTATTCATATTTATTTTTCTGATTTTTATTTTATTAAATATTGTTTAATTATATAATTTAAAATATATAAAAGATTTAATTAAAATTGAACCGCTTAAGTACGTTTTAAATTCTAAGTGAATTTGGGCATGACAGCTTTTTTATTTTCACGATATAATAGTGTTGATGCGTCATGCATCGCTATACGTTACTGTGAGACACTAAATAACCCATATTACCCATGCAGAAACCCATTTTGGTTTCCAAGAATAATTTTTCATGTGCTTCTCAAGAAGCACATGAATAAAATAGCTTGTAATGTTTCAGATCAAGTCTTGGCTGTATTGACAATGCACGTCATGTGTACTGTGGCCTGTTTATTGTGGCTTGATGAAAGTACTTTGAGGGTTAGAAGTTGTTTAACGGTCTTGCAGATGCCAAATGAATGCAATGTTATGGCAATACAATTTCATTGAGGTCTTCAGAATCGCACCCTTTTTACTTTCAGAAAGGGTAATCTGCTCTACCAGCGGCAGATTCGATATCCCTTGACCTTATTTCAAGTCAAAAGTCGTGGTCAGGCCAAAAAAATGATCCTCTGCATTTTTTCCGTTGGCTTGTATTGTGCAATAACTATTGCCTTTCACCTTCAGGCATGTTACATTTATACAGGGTTAGTCTTGCATTCTGTTGAAGTGCTAGTCATGGTGGGTTTTGTTGTCTTGAGCAATGGACAATTTGTGGTCCTTTTGGTCAGCCTTGGGCTACCTTATATTTATTCAGACTTTCAAGCATGTGTGGTGATCTTGTGGTTTATGTCTTTTCTCGTGGTCCTTGTGTTTGTGGTTTAGGCATTCACCCATGTGAGGCTTGTTTGCATGTCTGTGAGGCTTCATTGACTTCACATGTCACCAGCCACACAGGTAGAGTCAAATCCAGACGGGATCTTGACAAAGGAAAGACAACAAACCCTCCCCAGGGGATTCGCTCCTTGAGGTGGAGCCGTACATCGTCGGCGCGTTTGATCAAAGGGGTTTTCACACAGCGCCGGCACCCTTGCACGCGAGATGTCTTACCCCGCTCTCATCACTTTATCATCCTTTTATTTACCACAATCCTTTCCGAAAAGTACACATCAACACAGGAGAAGAGCTTGGCAGGCGGTTTATGCTCATGTTTGCAGAGGTTACAGGTCTAGACTTGGCGCTGCTATTGCATGGTCTTTGTTGACCAATTAATCATTGGATTTCGGTAAAATCGGGAAACTCCCACTTAAGGCCGAGTCTGCTGACTAGGAATACCACAAATGCAGAGATAGATCTGGTTTCTTGGGCAACTCTGTCTGTTAGGAACATGCACTTCTCCATACGAAGGAGAGCTTTGACTATCCATGATCAACCAAAATATTGTTTTATGCCCGGTTAAAATTCATGAAGGCTGTATATTGTAATTGTAAGGCTGGAATAAACTACACAACTTCTGAACAGATTTGTAAAACTCTAGGCTTCATACATATGAAATTTGTTTTAATTTTTCCCAAATTTCGGTTGTTCCCGTTTACAGTTTTCTGGATTTTTTTTTTTTTTTTTCTGCTTCCGGTTTTAATTTTTCTAGACTCTGTTTTAATGGCAATATTAATAAAAAAGCATGCATAATTAATTGAAATCATGAAACTTACACATTTTACAGCAATTTGTTAAATGTTTAACAAAAATTAAATTTTTAAGGCACTGTGAAATACATTTTATTTTTTCCTCAAATTCTTCAAGTTTTATATTTACCAAATTCTGTTTTCCATTTTAATTTTACATTTTTTAAATTTAATTCCATCAAATTTTAATAATTAAAAGCATCTCTAATTCATTAATTTTATTACTTTTTTTTTTTATTATTATTTTATGTTCTTTGTTTATTTCAGAAAAACTGCGTTGTGTATTTTTCTGGTAAATAATTTTTCTGGTAAATATTTCTTAAAAATAATGTTTTAATAATATGTTTATTAGTAATAGTAGCACTATCACTACAGTAATATATTTCTGTCACAGTTTCTTCAAGTTAAACCAAGCTTATTTTAATGGGTTGCTATGAAGACCTTTATTCTCTGTTTGTATATGACAAGACAAAAGTTTTTCTTATTGCAGAAATAATAGGGCCCTACATACGCTTGCTGGCTTTCAAAATGGCTACAAAGAAAAACTGTGTATTGTATTGAAATATGTTGACTCAGACTGCCCAAAATCTGCAGACTGGCTCTGACTTTCGGTGACTATTTTTGACTCTTCCAGACTGAACATGACTTTTGCCCAGATTTTTTCCCCCTATTTAATGTATTCCACTCTTTAGTATAAAGATTGCATCAAGGAAGAAGTCATACAACCATCAAACCCCTCTGCATCTCAGGCGAAAGTCTTAATTCGCTGGTTCACAGGTAAACCTGGAAGGCGAGCAGGTATTAGACATGTGCAAATTAGCTGCTGCTATTTTCATGATTTCCATTTGGTACCAATGTTCTTTCTTAGAACAAAATGATTTTAAAAATTAGGCATTTCATGTGTAGCCCGTATGCTGGTTTGCACACCTAAACAACACTGTAATTTAGTGTAATAGTGGGCAGTGAAAAATAAGAGGAAATTTAAATTAAGGATAGTGACGTCTGTCATTTGAGGAATAATGTGTTATGCTGGCAGCCATTTTCTTGTTTACCTCACAGGAGCATTTCTATGATTTGTGTTTGCTAGAGTTCTTGGTGCGAGAGGTTTATCAATAAAGAAATTTCCGCCCATTTCAAAGGAGTTATCCTATGTTAGCTGGTTAAAACTAGATGTTTACTAAGTCTACATTTCTTTGCACCCAAGTGAAGGTAGCAGCCAACAGCAATAGGAGCACTTTGTTTAGTACTGAGATGCGTAACTAATTAACAAAAGCAGCCCTGTTAGCACCATACACACAAGCTTGTGTTGAATGCTAATTTTTACTTGCAAGAGTTGGTTGCGTGCAGAGCACTGCCAGTGCCGCAAAACTGTAAGTACAAGTAGAGTGTAGTGTCGAGATTGCACCTCGCTCCATTAGCAAAACGTGGGATTGATGTCAGCAGAATAACTTTGATTTGTTTTCTTCTCTTTCCGTAGGTACACATTTCTTTTAGATGTTGTGGAACGGCTACATGCCAGATTGACTTGCCAAAAGTAAACTGAACTTACAATTTACAGTGCAGTATTTGTCTTGCTTCATAATAACTCAAGCATTGCGAATCAGTACTTTGAAGAGCTTTTGTGATGAGCTATTTAAATGGTTCGGTTCTTGAAGTCGAAGGTGGCAGCCAACTTACGTTCAGTAATAATAACACACTTTGTTGTCAATTACAATTGTGTGTTTATTTTGCATGCTTTTACAGAAGCAAGCTTTTTTGACTAATAGTAGCTCTCAACATAAAGCGGTAGTAGTTCCTGCTAATCATCTTGACCAATTCTTGGTGCCAAACCTCCAGCACTTGAATCATTTTAAAGGTTGTGTATTCATTTAACCTGTTTAAACAGTTTGCAAATGCACATTTTTAGGGTTTGAACTGAACAAAAGCCACCTGTATATGATTCTCCTTCATCAGCTTGACGTCCGCTCTTAAAGATCACTTTGTGTAGGAGATTTGTTAACATCCAGTGTTTTATCATGAAACCGTGTCACTTTTGGCTGACTTGAGTGGTATAATTGTTGATTACCAAGTGGTTTAAAAGGTGTGGTAGTAATTTTTTTTTTTTTTTATTAAACGGAAGAAGTGCATGACTCACCTGCGGGCTTGTCTTTGTGATGCCTTGTGACTCCAGACAAGCTCTGAGTCAGTGTCTGTTTTTCCACATGCCATTCTAAACTATCATTCGCTATGGGAAAAGACTTTTTTTGATGGAAACAAGAAAATATGTCCCATTCAGTGTACACACAGATAGCTAGGTATTTACTGCTCAACTTGACCATCCCAAAAGATCAGTTGTAAAAGACGGTTATAAGTCTGATCTCTTAAATATGTTAAAATCTCTTATATTATAAAATCTCAAATTCTCAGGCATGCAATAAATGGTATATTTTCCATTTTTACTAAACTATATTGATTCTTAAATCCCAAGAATCAATTAGTCTAGCTGTTTTCAGTTAATAAACTGAAAATTGTAGCGCACGTCCTATCCAATAAATCGCAATAAGCTTTGTGCTTTGCTACTTTTGATATAAAACAAAGTCTCAGATTTCAAATTATGTCCATATTAAATGCCATTTTGCTGCTGTTTAATGTGGAGAAGCACATATAAACTGATCGTCTCCAGTTTTAGCACGAAGTAAACATGACTGAACATCCGAAGGTATGTTAAAACAAAGAGTACAACTTAGTAAGATCCGTATCCTGTTTCATGGGAACCATGGGAAAATGAGAGCTTGTCCCATGAAACCAATAAACTTATTAGTCAGCTAGAAAAAATGAACTCTAGAGAGGAACATTTTGCACAATATATGCACAATATAACATTCATTATAATTTTTACTGGGTCATTCAGTGTCTACCAAAGGTCCCCGGCTCAATTTTTTGATTTTGCTAATATTTTTTCTGAAGAAAGATAGAGAAGTTGTGATGAAAGCCAAAATATTAAATGTTAAAAAGAATATTTACGCCACTCAGACTGGTATGTTCAATGCAGTTGTCTTGACAAAAAGAAATGAGATATACTCTAGTTTTAACATTATTTGTTCTTCAGGCTTTTCTCTTTAAAAGGAGTATCATATTTTTGTAAACTGACCCACACTTGGTTTTTGACCACTGAAAATGTGTACATTTTAATGATTTACTCCTGGAGCCATATTGAAATTCCAATATCTTTAGAACCAAATCTCATAGGGCATTAAAAATAAAGTTTGTTAAGACCCAGTATCTAAAAGGGCATTAAAATATATTTATTACTTCTTGAGTTACAGTCATGCAAACTGTGGAGAAAAACTTGAAAAGGGCTGTTTCCCCATTTTTGAATGGTCACCATTGCTGAAGAGTGCTAAATTCAGCAGATTTTACTAATAGACCTACCAGTCTCTGTGTAAAAATAACATGATGATGCTGACATCTTTCTGAAGTCATTTTTACCCCCTGTAACCTGACTCTGGATCTCAGGCGTTTTGACCTCTCTCTACAAAATACTGGATTACTCAGTAAATATTCATCAATGACATTTCATTTCATATTATGTCCTTTCTTCCTCAGAAAAAATATTAGAAAAATTACAAATTTGAGCTGGGGAAGTTTGAAATTTGGTTGATTTGACATGGAATGACCCTACTGTTCTTCAAGATAAATGCGTCAAGTTTTTATGACAACCACCATTTAAATATTTATATAAAAAAAAAAACCCAAATTGGAGTAGAAATATAGTTATGTAATTGTAACTTATTTTTATTTTATAAAAACTTAATTGAGTGTAATTTAAGTGTTTCAATATTATAGTGATATAGTACCAACTAAATCTCATGTGTATTTTACAGCATTAGTTGAGAGATTTTTTTTTCTTTAAAAAAATTTGTATACTGTACCTGATATATATTCAAAATAAACAATATTGAATTGAATCGGCAATTGAATCAAAAAGTGTCATTTGTGTCAAAACTCAGCCCTAATTTTCCCTTAAAATTGGAGACCCACCATATCGAGTGATATGATTATAGCCTTAGAGTATTTCTACAATTAGTTAATCTCTTCCTCCTTTTCTAAATTTTGATAGTCTTTTTTTTTTTTTTTTAAACATGTTCTATATTTTTGAAGACTGCATGTAACTCGACTGTTATCTAGAAATTTAAAAGGAAATCCCCTCTAGAATATGTTCTCATTTCCCGCTTTCTTTTTTCAGCCCCTAGCTAACTTGTGCATGCGTTAATTCCTTCCTGTGATCTTTGCAGATGTGACTTCATGAAGCTTCTTTAGGATTACAGCATGACAGTGAGCAGGATCGACTTCATCTCAGTGTTTGGTGGACGTTTTTCCAGCTACACGTCAAATGCAGATGTATTCACCCTCTTTAGTGTGATGCATTGGCTGTTGCATTTTCACTTTTGAAGTTAAGGCAGAGTTCTTATATTTATCATCTTTCTGCCTCTTATTCACAGATGGCACTTATGAACTTAACATCTTTTCCATATTTTCGTTTTTCGTGTTTCGTATCTAAGAATTCATTTGGCAACTGTTTTTTTGAGTTTCATTCTTTGAAATCCTTCCACCGCTTTCTTCGTTCCAAAACCGAGAGGCTTTGGAGTGTCGAGCCGTTTCTTTTATTTGCTCGTTTTGAAGGGTTTTCTGTCTTTTATCTGTTGTTTCGCTTAATCCAGGGAACGCAAAAGCACTAAACAGCCAGCTGTCGTTGGTTTCAGGACACTGATCTCATTACAGGCAGGTGATGAAAGCGATTTCTGTTTCTCCATCCATCTAGGGGATCGGCTGTGCTGCGCTTTTCCTCACATCTCCTGAATCTTCCCACTGGCATTTCTTCAACATGTTCCTCATTGATTTCACGACACTTGTGCGCTTAGAAAAAAGTGTGTTTGATGGATATCAGATCATTACATCAGATTACAGGAAATGCAAGTGAAACAAGGCTGGAATCAAAGTTCGGATTTCGAGTTTGCATCGAGTGGCTAACCATCAGAAGAGGCAACTATGTATGAAGTCTCATTGAGATTATAATGCCTGTTCTGCTTATGATTTGCTGATTGGCCATATCCTGTGTGTGGTTGAGCTTTTGAGGTTTATAGAGCATGAATTCCCGTCCCTTAACCACCAGACCTATTAATTGAGTCCCAAAATAAGCGTCAAAGGTGGCTAACCTCAAAACATGTGGGTGAGTTGAGCATTTCCGATTGGAAAGGTACACAATGCCATTGAAACATCTGGCAGCTGTTTTTCTATTCAATGCCTAATTGACCGTTGCTGTTTTTTCATGCCTTTTTTATTCTTACGGTCCACTGTCCTATAGCTGGTTTCCGTTCACCGTTCCGTAGCGAAGCGTCATTCTGTCCTCTCCGCTAATCTGCTTTCGCTCTGACAGGAACCATTTTGCTGCTTTTAATGGCGACAGATGGTTGACAACTTACTCGGAGGACCTGACAGCAGAGCTAACAGCCTGACATTGCTTTCGACAAGCCTGACTAGGGCACGAGAAGAAGAGCGGAAGGGGTCTCGGGGGCCGAAGGCATGAAGCGAAAGCGCGGACAGAGGTTGACAGGAACTCTTTGCACGTAGTCAAGCTCTTCAAAACCATCCTGCTTCCATCTGTTAGCTTGGATGGCACTGTTCTTCAGGCATGAATAATTCAAAAGCTTCTCCAGTAGTTCCTTGATGGTTTCAGAATTGGTCAGAAGAGATGAGCGCCTTTTTTCTTTTTCGCTTTTTTTATATGCAGGGGTTAATCTGAGGCCCCCCCATTAAAACAAGACTTGCATCTTTAACTCAATCCATACTCCATCTGTCAGAAGCCTTCGGGCTAATAACAGGGTTGGTTTCCATGGATGCTGCTGCTCGGCACCCTGTCATATGGGTTTGAAAAACCACAATTAGTGTCTGCTTTGTAATTACCAACTTTAATGCTGGAGAAGGATGGTGATCAAATCCAAGTATGCTGAGCTTGAGCCCTTCAGACAATCTTCCATGTCTAGACCTCCAGTTTCTTGGATATTTACTTGGTGCAGACCGGTTTTGACAGAATACATGTGTTCTTCTCTCATTATTTGGTCTTCAGCGTGTTCTTGTCTTCTTGCAATGTCTACATGCATTAAATCAGAATGCTGTCAAACTATCCTAGCAAATTGTAGTGTAACCAGTAAATTCAATGCGCTGGATATCTTGGATAGTTTTTATATCTTAAATCCTTTCTGGCCCTGCATAAACAGCAACACAACTGACTTATTCAAGGCCCAGAAAGGTAGTAAGGACATTGCTAAAATAGTCCATGTGACATCAGAGAAGAAATTGTTGAATTTGTTGTTTTTCTTTGCGCACAAAAATAATTCTTGTACATTTGAGGTCAAAAGTTTACATCTCCCTTTCAGAATCTGCAAAACTTTAATTATTTTACCAAAATAAAAGGGATCATACAAAATACATGTTATTGTTTATTTAGTACTGACCTGAATAAGGTATTTCACATAAAAGATGTTTACATATAGTCCACAAAAGAAAATAATAGTTGGATTTGTAAAAATTACAGTTAACAAAGAACAGTTAAACCGCCTGCTGTTCTTCAGAAAAATCCTTCAGGTCCCACAAATTTTTGTTTTTTCTAGCATTTTTGTGTATTTGAACCTTTTCCAACAATGACTGTATGATTTTGAGATCCATCTTTCACTCCGAGGGGGTGAAAACTTTTTGAATTTGAACATCAGGGTAAATTAAACTTATTTTGTCTTCTGGGACACATGTAAGTATCTTCTGTAGCCTCTAAAAGGCAGTACTAAATAAAAACAAAATATGATATTTAGGCAAAATACAAAAAATGTACACATCTCCATTCTGTTCAAAAGTGTTCTCCCCTGGTTCTTAATGCATGGTATTTTCTTCTGGAGCATCAGTGAACATTTGAACCTTCTGTAATAGTTGCATATGAGTCCCTCAGTTGTCCTCAGTATGAAAAGATATATCTGAAAATCATACAGTCATTGTTGGAAAGGGTTCAAATGCACAGAAATACTGGAAAACCAAAAAATTGATGGGACCTGAAGGATTTTTCTGAAGAACGGCAGGCTTTTGAACCGGGTCATTTTTGTACTAAACTATTTTATGGACTATTTTAATGCTGTCCTAACTACCTTTCTGGGTCTTAAATGTGTCAGTTTTGTTGCCGTTTATTCAGAGTCTGAAAGCTTTCAGATTTCATCAAAAATATCTTAATTTGTGTTCAGAAGATGAACAAAAGTCTTGTTTAGAATGACACAAGGGTGAGTAATTAATGACAGAAGTTTAATTTTTTGATGAACTATGTTTTTAATATCTGTGCCTCTTCATTGGATATCTGATTCTTTCAGAAGTTTAAACTCTAGTTCAGATCTAATCAATAGAAGTTCTAGCCTGTCAAATTATTCCTACCCTCTCTGGTGTCCTATCCAAGATGTGCAGGCAGTGTAGAGATGTAAAAAGAAGTCCTAATTATGGAATGCAAACATTTGTCGGGGTCTCTGCATTAACAGCAGCCTGTGGTTTCACAGAAAGATAGATGCAGTAGAGAAAACAGATCTTATGACCCGTGTCCAGACATGTCTAAGCGCTTACCGCAAACTGCTGATAAAGAAAAAAAGAATAAAACAGGCAGATTAGACATTGAAAAGGGTTTCTGTAGGTGAAATAGCACTAGGAATGTGTGTAAGCTTTGCGTGTTATGCCTGAATACTTGACTTAAAATCTGACACCCTTGCTTCACAGATCATGTAGATGGAGAGGGTGCTGACATGTATGTTTTGATAAGAAAAACACTTCTTTAAGACGTCCATTTGTAAGATGCCTTAATGAAGAATGTGTTTAGCCTTATGTTGAGGTGGAATGTTAAAAGTTTAAGCCAACCAGCCTTTCGGGAAGTAAACTTGGACATCCGTTGGCAACAATGTTTGGGGGAAAAGTGCATTTTCGCCATAAGATGTTGATGGCGACACATTCAACACAATGGAATTGGGGTGGTAGGAAACGGAGTTCAACCTCAGTGAACACATAAACTGTAGGTCTGTATGTAAACACTTTGTACGTGAGCATTTTAGGGTTGTGCATTTGCACAAGACCTCTTTTCTCATGAGGCTTGTGCTGTCACACACAGCTGGAGGCACCAGATATAATGTAAACACACACTCATGCGTTCTTGCATAAACACATGCTTACTTAACGACCTCGCAGATGCTGATATTAAACGACTCAGTTGCACAAATAGTTCATGGGCTTAATGGTAATCTGGGAATGTCAGTGTGTAATCTTAACCGATGGATCACAGGTAAAGCAGTCTGTCAATGCGAAACAAGGCATTTTGAGTATGTTTGCGTCCTCTGCGAAATTGATTGAATGAGTCAAATGTCTCTTTGTTTAGTTTGCCAGAGACTTAAACTGAGCTTTGATTATCGGGTCATGATTAATGAGGGTTCTTAGTACAAAGCTCTTTTTGTAAACATGCCTACGCATGGCTGTTACTCTAGAGAAGTTTCTTCATTTAACATCGTGGATGAAGTACATAGTGTGATTCTCAAATCTCGCTCGAATCACCAAATCACATTTTTAGAGCAGTTATTATTTTGATTGTTGCATACGTGCCAGATCTTTTGAAGAAAGATTTGTTTTGGCTTGATTGTGAATGACTTGATTAACTTATAATTGCCTCATTTTTTTTGTCCAGGAGGTCTTGTTGTTTTTGTTGTAACGCAAAATACATGACCAATAATGAAACTGTTTAATTTTCAATCCATCATTGTTGTTTTACCAGTACTGTCAGCCATTTGGGCTGTTTCTGTGTAACTTGAAGCGCCGTCACGGTAGGAGGCGCTGTGGTGTGGGATTGCGACAACAAACTACAGGCTCACCTTAGTGATGTTCTAGGTTATGTGAACTGACACCAGGCCAAAGATGATGAACTAGCTCGTCTTTCCCACAGGAGGTTCTCGGCTTCTCGAACCACCGGCTTAGCCTCCGTCTCCAGCTCCCAACCGACCTAGACAGCGCTCATCCATCTTATGTCATCACCATGAAATACCTTTTAATGTTGTCGTAATAACTGGAACAAACGTTGCAAAAACATCTGCAAATGGTAGTGCTGGAACCAAACCAAGATGCCTTGGAAAAAAACGGGCTGCAGTGGAGATCATGGCGCCTTTGCCTTTTCCTGGGTGTGTGTGGCTAACAAGACCAACACGCAATTCTTTATAGTTCGGGTAAACTGATGATGCACAGATTTACGTATGCTATTTTATCCTTTCTTCTTCAGGACAGCATCCGTAAGCATTCCCAGCCGTCCTATCTTCTCTGGTGCCCGCTGGCAAAAGAACTAAATGCATTGATTTGCACTGAGGCAGCGTTAGTGTAGAGCAGAACATTCGTAATTGGCTGATTAGCATGTGGACAGTTTAGCACTCAACTCTGCTTTGCACGGGCCATTAATCAAGCCTGTCGCTGTGCCAGCTGACTTACTGCCAGGATCCTTGCATTGCTCCAAGCTGAAGAGGCCAAATGATCACAGCTCGGATACCAGGCTGGGATATAAGGACCTGCATCATGGCACTTGTATGGAGATAGCAGGAGTAGCGCTTAGAATAAACCTAGACTAAGGCCCAATCCTATTTCTACCCCTTACCACCACACTTTCCCCTACTCTGTTTTGCACATTCACGTAAAGGGGTAGGGGTGTCTCGATTCTCTTTTGGTTGGAGGGCTAGGGGTGGGGGGAAGTTCCAGATATGGCTTCGAACGAAGATTGAGAATTATCTCAGCATACACTTGGTACTGTAGCAACTTGGCTGCCCGAGCGAACATGACGACCCATAAATGTACGCATATTTAGCATTTGGATTAGAAAGGTATAAGGGTTTAATATAGTTTTGGGATTGGGCCTAAATGGTCTTTGCTAGATATTAGAATCTTTTTGTTTACAAAGCTAAAGTTGAAGTCATTTTTAAATTAAAACTGTCAGATTTACTCTTAATAAATGTTTATTGTCTTATTCTGATGATTTATGTATCTGCAAGGGGTGGAAATTTTCTGGTAGATTTCCAGAAACCTTATGGAAATTTCTGAAAGATTCCCAAGAATTTCTCAAATTTCTGGAATGCTTCCAAAATATACAGGAAATTTTCCACCTTTTTTTTGCAACCCTACTTATCTGTGCACACTATTTCAAAAAATGGGGATGCACAATATATCACCACCATGTCTGACAAGGTCACTTACACTGCAATCATCAAATCATTTGATGATTATTTGGAACTTTGTGAATCATTTAGTGAATTGAATGATTCATATCAAATGATTCGCTATACGTGATTTGAAGTCGTCCCGATCAAATCAAATTCAGATCGGGACTTAAGAGTGTGGATAGCGAATCATTGGATCTAGATTGGAAATTCGGAGCACGGATCGCAAATCGTTTGATTCAGATCGGGACTTTGGTGTGGGTTCATGAATCATTTGTTTCAGATCATGACTTCAGAGGATTTCCTAAACAGTGGAAAACATAAAACCATAAATGCAGTAAACCTGTTAATGACACTGGTGAATGTAATTTTTGTCTTGCAGTTCTCAAACTGAAAATCTTACAATTTAATTTCGAATTCTGAGACATCTTGTGTACTGAAGTTGTGTACTCAAGCCATTGTTTAGATTTTTGTGGCGAAGGCATTCTTCTCCTTGCTTCAGATAAATTCAATTGAAAAACATGCCAAATAGCTTTGACAATTAAAAACATTGAGCTGACGCCAAAGTCTGTACTGCTGAGATTTCTAGGACACCAAAGCATCATAAACATCCCTGTCTGTAGGATTAATTAGTTTACGTTGTTTCTTCAGATGTGTCAGGACGGTTAGATGCAGCTAAGTCTGTGCAGCTGACTTGTCAAATAATTGTAATCACAAATCACACAACATAAGAATTCAGAGGTCCTTTCTTATGGAGATTGTTTATTTGCCAACCAACTTTTTTCTCCTTCACTGATTTTTGCAATAAGGGGTTCATATATACATTCATAATTCATCACATTCACGTATACACACATAATTGTAATTCAGTAGAGCGCGATCCATTCGTGCACTTTTGAAGCGTAATCATAGTGCAGTTTTTTTCACATAATTGCTACATGGTGAGCATAGTGGTCTGGCAAACCATTTCTGCTGGGTCCCGGCAAAACTCACGTAGCTCAGATTGAACCTGAACTGCAGTGATTCAACAGCCGCTGTCACTAAAGAGAAATTTCTTTTTCATAAGTGCTCAAGATGATTCGCAGCTGATGGTTTCTGCTGCTGTTCTTTAGAAATTTGGCAGGTAATTTTGCTAAATCAATGGCGTATCTTTCAACTCCTGAACTCTAGTTATGCACCTGGACTTTGACAGCATGAGGAATTATCACAGAATGCATGTACTTACAATGTGCACAGTGCTGATTGAGAATTTGGATTATACTTTTTGTTTGCAGAGGTGGAAGAAAAAAGTTTGCTGAGTAGGTGTTTGAGCAGGTGGTGTTTGCTTTTACCCATTTCTACTGATCAGCGCCGATGTCTTTTTCATATACAGCAGCTGTGTTGCAAATGTCTATTTACACAGACTTCATGCATGTGCGTTTCTCTCCGTGAGAATATTTAGGCTGAATTTTGTGTGTTTGTTTGCCTGTTTATGTAAGTGCGTTTGCCCTCGGATGCTCTTCTCTTTAGTAAACAGTCAATGTAACTGTAAGTTTCTCATCAGTATTAGTTAGTATGATCTCATAGTCCAGGCAGGGTTTGTTTGCTGTGCCTGTCACTTTGTCCCATCACGCTTCATGCTGCGCTTTTCCCTGTGAGTGAACCCAGAGTCCTGTCACTGCAAGTACAGTGAACTCTGCAGTATCACTCTTGTGCTGATGTAGCAATTTTATAAATATACTTAGACTCAGTGGTGTCGATAAGAAGGGAATGGGGATTAAAGTTAGTGGTTCCTTGATACACACTCATAATGCACTGGAACTTTGCTGTATGACATTGCTTTTTGGACTATATATCCCTAGTGAGTTTGGACACACCTTTATGTAGTCAGCAATCTTATAAGAAATGAGACCACAAAAAGAGTTTCTGTGATGCTGTCAATACTGTAAATGGAACTGTTGCTTATAAACTGACTTTTTTATTATTTTGTACTGTTCTCTGAGGTCCACTTATAATGCTATCAAGATTTTTTGATTAAGATCCAAAAACATAATTTAGAAGAAATATGCTATTTTGTGTCCTGTTTTGATCCCCCTCATTGTAACGCTCTGTTTGCATATGGCGGATTGTAAATTCGGAAGTAAATGCTCACTGCTGTGATTGGGTAACAGTTGTGTATGTTTGACAGTCTACTTCATCCTTCACAGATGGATGCTGCTGTGATTTAGATTAAAAACGCATAGTGCATATCAAGCAATCTGTAATAAGAGACAAAGCAATAGTGACCATGTAATAAAAACAATTACTCACACTTTTTTGTCTTTTTGAAAATACTGTGTTGAATTGTGCCTTGTGAACAAGGAACCAAGTTCTTACTGATGCAGTCTGGAACTTCATTAAAAAATGAAGTTCATCCATGCTTTCCTAATGTTAGGATCAGAAAGGCAATGCAAACACGTTTTTTTTTTTGTTTTTTTTTTCCCCTCACAGCTTGGCACTGTACAGCATCTTGTTGTCTTCAGGGCCATCTTTATGGTTTGGTTTCTGCATAAACTTGTGTTCAGAGCTGTCCCGATTTCTTTTTGTAAAAAATGTTTTAAAATCAATAACTGGCAAAATACCGGAAGTGGCGCTTTCCGCGGACGAGAATCCATTATTACTGTTTTCGATGGATGCATGATGTACTAAACCTGTTTAAAATCATAATAAAGCATAATTCTATTGTGAATTCACAAATGGTATGATTCAATTAAATATATGCAATGCAGGTTTAATATTAATTAGTTGCATGCTTGTTGGTTACCTGTGTGTGTCTCAGAGCAGCTCTGTTTACAGTAAATGCTGCTCTACACAAACAGTTATCATATACATGTAAACACGTCCGCCATTTCGTCAGATTTGTAAGGTAAATCATTTATAAATTGACGCAAACACAGGAGAATATATAATTATCTTTCTCAATATGGTAATTCTTTATCACGATTTCAAAATAAAAATTTCTGCATATTCAAGAAATTACAGTGGCTGTAGCATTTCTGTTGTGAAGAAATAGCCAAATATTAATGATAAGTGGACATTTTAATTAAATGTTAGGTCAATATTAAACAAGGATAAGATCACGTAGTAACATGTAAAAACAATAATCAGGCCTTTGGCGCCCTCTTTATTATAATGCGTTACGTATGTTAGTTCTGTTGTTTGTAATTATGTATTTTAACAGTTTTGTTCAATAAAAGCATATAATCACTTGCTTTTGATACTTTATTTGAACTAATTATTATTGCCTCAATGCTATTATATATGTATTTTAAGTCATTTTAAAGGCTATTGTTCACTTTGGTCTATTATTTTTAAAAAAATATATGTATATATATAATTATCCGATTACTCGATTAATTGTTGAAATAATCGACAGATTACTCGATTACAAAAATAGTTGCTAGTGACAGCCCTAATTGTGTTTGCCTCTAGTTATTTACAGTACATATATGAATTGGTGGGTGGGGCTAAATAGGCAGTGATGTAGAATCAGGCGTTGATCATCTTTTGCAGAGGTGGTGTTTAGCCACACTTTTATGTCATAAAGTGGTACATTCCACAACCTGTCGTTTTGGCAGATCAGCTTCAGTTTGAGCTGTTTTTAGGGAAAGTTTTGAGTTCTGAAACTTATAGGATGTTTTTATAGTAGAATGAATCATATGTCAATTGATTTCTCAGTTCATGATCTCTTTTAAGACATGTTTTCTTGAAGAATTGTATTACTGTATTAATTAATTAAAATTTGATATTTATATATTTACATTTTACATAGTTTTTTGTAAATAAATTTCATTTGCATTTATTTTACTTTTTTTTTTTTTTTTTTTAAATGTTACCCAAATATATACTACTGTTAAGCAGTTTTTTTTATATATATATTTAATATATTTTATAAAGGATGCATTAAAATGATCAAAAGTGACAGTAAAGAAGTTTAAAATGTTACAGAAGAATTTTTTTAATTTTCTGTTTATTAAAAAAAAAAAGATATTAAGCAGCACAACAGTTTTCAACATTGATATTAAAAGATGTTTCTTGAGAACCAAATCAGCATATTAAAATGTTTTCTGAAGAATCATGTGACACTGAATGCCTAAGTAATAATCACAGCAACAAATTATATTTTAAAGCATACTGAACTGGCAAACAGCTATTTTAAAATGCAATAAAATTTCACATTATTACTGTTTTTACTGTATTTTGGATCAAATAAGTGCAGTCTTGGTAAGCATAGGAGACTATATCACATTCTTACCAACCCCAGACTTCTGAACGATAGTGTGTGTCTATACTGTATATAGTATGTGTTTCTGAAAGTGAAAAGCTGATCCTGTCATGCAGTTTTTTTCCCCCCTCTTCAATATGATAACAACATAGAGCCTTTCATTGTTGAATTGTTAACACATTCTGATAAGCACATTCACAGAAGAAACAAAGAGTCTGATTATACAGGGCCTTAGATATGGAGATTTGACAGCCTGTAATCTCATGCACCCACTTCTTATTCATTTCACCAGCAGAAGTAGTGGCAGGGTTCTTGAGGTGTTGATCTGAACCAGATGATGTACCAGTGAAAAAAATTGTATAAAGACTGTGAAATAAGACAATGCCTGACAACTAACTGGTTCTGACAGGCACCAAAAACATCTTGAGAACACTCAGAACCCTAGTTTTGCTCATATTCTTACTCCAAATCTAGTTTTCAACCCCAGACCACATTTATATTTACTATTGGGAGTCTTTTAATGTAAACTTTGTCCTTTTGCAGGTTAACAAGGCTTTTGAAATCTCACAGGTCTAAAATGTGCAGGCGTAGCCAAGATACACTCTGCAGCGGTCGTGTTAGCGTCCGGCTAATGCTTCAGAGACTATTCCCGCACCAGAAATTCGCTCCGGTTTTCTCTGCGGCGACCCTCTGACGCGCTTCCTGACCCAGGAAATAGAATTAACACCTCGGCCCTAAAACTGCAGGGGCCTCAGCTACGGCCACATCTGTGCCCTGCCCTGTCCGGGATCTCGAGTGCAATAACACTGCTGGCCGAGAGAATAAATTTGAGACTCAGCAGACCCTCCACTTAAGTTTATACAACACACTTTGGGCTTCAACTTCCTCTGCACTGTATCAGGCCACTTTATCACTTTGGATGACATTGGTCCGAGTTTAAAAACGCTGCCAAAAATAGCTGAAACCAAATGAAAAAGCATCAATCTCCCATGACAGCTTTTAGACACGTTCGTCACCGAGTTCGTTGAGATGTTTTATTGACCTGTCCGTTTATCGTACATTAGTCTGAATATGAGGTTGTTTTGTTTTCTGTCCTTATCCTTATGTAAAAATGCATGCTGGGAAGTATCATGTAATTGATGGATGTTATAATTTGTTGCAAATTGCACTAGCAGGGTTCTTCTTTAAACTCGAGGGGACGTTTAGAAAGGCCAAACAGACACGCACCGTCACAGATAATATGTATTTCCCCCTCGTTGTCCTTCACAGTGGTACGGTCCAGTTCTCCGAGGTATCTAACAAAATATATATGTAGTCTGCGTGAAATGTATTACCTACCACAAGAGCATTTTTAAGCGTGGACTCTTTTCCGATGTCAAACGGACAGTAAATTAAGAGAGGAAAAGAGAAATGGATTATCTGTTTATTAGTTATTTTATGGAGGTCATATATTAGGAGAAATGGATCCTGAAATTCTTCAGCTGAAAAGTGAGCTATCTGTTTTCTTCATTAGGTGCATGTGCTGTCTCTCACAGACTGAATAACCAGTTCCTGGCTTTAAACGTCCCATGTGTTTGTGTTTTAGTCTCACATTGTAGATTCCCCCGAGGTGAGTTTTGTGCAGACTCCCCAGCAGAAGGCCATAAAACACAAAAACATTTTTTTTTTTTTACCTTAATCGTCCCCGTTGCACCTAAGCAACCTCTGTCGTTCCGTCTCTAACACATGCATTCATATCGATCCATTTAAAGGGTTGAATTTCATGCGTTTATTGGATATCTTCAGCAGATGTTTCAGAGAAAATCGCTGAGAAACTGAGTCTATTTTTAATGTTTTTCTCATGCTGCGAAGAAAAGTGAAAACAATTAGCTGTGCTGATGCTTAAAGTAGCACAATTGGTATTTTTGCAATACGTTTATAAATAAGTTCATATAACCCATTCCATATCAATAGCTTTTTTAAGTAAATTATGACTTTTACTCCACAAGCATGCATTAATTTGATCAAAAGTGACAGTAAAGACAGTTTTGTCAGAAGATTTTTATTTCAAATAAATGCTCTTTTTAACTTTCCATTAATGAAAGAATTGTTAAAAATGTATATCACAGTTCCAACAAAAATATTCAGTAGCACTGAAAAACTGAACTGTTTTCAACATGTAATTGAACTCCAAATTGGCATACTTACTGACCTCAGCCTTTTCAGCTGTAGTGTACATTGTGTGTGTGTGTGTGTGTGTATGTGTTTTTGAGTCAAAATGTATAAAATATTATGTATATTTGAGCCAAATCCAATTGTGATTCATTCTTTTTAGTATAATATGATTCAAAACGTAGAGATTATGATATTTTACTCTGTACTTCTTTATTAAACTGCGGTGTGCTGCGTAATTTATATTTTGAGGTCATTCTGAATTTGGATTGTGTTCAAATGTTCATGTGAAAAAGATGAATATGACTAAAAATAATACTTCTGTCTGTTTGCTTTCTGACTGGAAAAGTTCTGGATTGGAAATGAGAAGGATATGCACATTTATCATCGTTTCATCTGTTTTTGCTGTTGAAGTGCCTTGTGTATTAATTTTCATTATTTTTTTCCCCCACAGTACTTTGAGGTGCCCTTTGACTCAAACATGAATCGTACCAAAAACAGACCTCTGGTTCGAGGACAGATCAGGTAAGAGCCTTCAAAACCTAATGATTTTGAAACCTAATGAGCATCCAACCCGAACTGCATTTTTTTTGGGCATTGTATGTCTGATACATACAATGCCTAAAAAATGCATTGTATTGTTTACACTATACAAAATGCTGGTTTAAAAACAACCCAATGCTGAATGAAATATGGACAAATCCAGTGATTTGATTGTTTTGAACCAGCGGTTGTGTTAAATGTTTGACCCAACCTTCTGGGTAGTTTTGTTTAACTGAACTGTTGTTTAAAAGTTGCTATATGTGACCCTGGACCACAGAACCAGTCATAAGGGTAATTTTTTTTTTTTTTTTTTAAATCTATACATCATCTGAAAAATGAATAAATTATCTTTCCATTGATGTATTTGTCAGGTTAGAACAATATTTGGCTGAGATACAACTATTTAAAAAATCTGGAATCTGAGGGTGCAAAAAAGTCAAAAAATTGAGAAAAATTGTCGGCGCCAATAGCTTTGTGGGTAGCGCACCGACATATAGCACTGTTGTGCTCCGGGTGTCCCGATTTCAAATCCCTGCTCGTGGACCTTTCCCGATCCCACCCCCTTTCACTCTCTTCCACTCGCTTCCTGTCCAACTGTCTTATCTAAATAAAGGCAGAAAACGGCAAAAATAGATCTTTAAAAAAAATGATATATATATATATATATATATATATAGAGAGAGAGAGAGAGAGAAAAATCGTCTTTAAAGTTGTCCAAATGAAGTTCTTAGCAATGCATATTACTGTTCAGAAATTAAGTTTTGATATATTTACAGTAGGAAATTTACAAAATATCTTCATGGAACATCTTTACTTAATATCCTAATGATTTTTGGCATAAAAAATCTATAATTTTGACCTATTTAATGTATTTTTGGCTATTGCTACAAATATACCTGTGCTACTTAAGACAGGTTTTGTGGTCCAGGGTCACAAATGGCTGCCTTAAAATGAACCCAAAATAGGTTGTAAATTAAAAATCAGGTACATAATTACTAGAGGCATCGGCAATAATCAAAAGGTAAACATTTATTAGATGCAATTTCAAAAATGTTTAATTAATTATTTATTCAACTTATTAATAAATGTTCTTTTATTGGACATATTAATATGTTTATTTCCAGCGTATTTTGGGTTCATTTTTGCTCAAGCAAGAAATAGTCATTTTTAAGCAATAGTTAATTTAAATAAATCTACCCAGAAGGCTGGTTAAACATATAAACGAACCACTGTGTCAAAACAACCCAATTACTGGGTTTGTCCATATTTCACCCAGTTTTTAACCCAGTATTTTTTAACAGTGTACTTGTCCAAAAATGTTGTCTAGGTAGGCAGCTCACTTGGTTTTAAAACACATCCTAGATTATCTGTGTAAAGAGCCATCGCAGAATAAAATGGTTTCCTTACTCTCATTATGCACGTCATTTACTCTACATTGTTCTCAAGTAGCCCGGTGTTTGTGTATAGCTGAGCCTGCCGGTATCAGAAACTATATGCCTTTGTCTAATATCTGTAGCGCTGGCCAGCCGCTCGTGCACCTGTCCTGCGAAACCTGATCCAGGTGTGTGTAGGTGTGCCTCTCTCTGTTCGTCCCGTCTCACTCCACTGCTGACAAAGGATGGGTCAGGATGGTCATCCACCAACAGACTAGTCCATTAGTGAAGTTGACTAATTTGTGTTTCACTTTGGGTGCATTAAAGTGAAGGCATTTACAGTTATAAGCAACTTATAAGAAAGGATGTTAGTATGCAATGCTGTTAGACCAGCATGCTAAATTATTTCATATTAAGCTAAAAGAGCAGAAATATAAAGATTTTTCTACCTCAATCCAGAAGTTAGCATCACCCTGGTTCCATGACAGTAACCCAAAAGGATTTTTCCACTGGGTTATTGCAAAACCGTAAACTCTGTGACCAACAAAAGTTTATGATTCTTACACGATTTGTTCATCATATTGATAATCTTCACAACTGAGCGCAGCGTATATGAATTTTGAAACCTGAATACAATCGAGCAGAATGTAGGCTATAAACAAACTACACCACAGTCACATGACTTCGATGTCATGTCCATTAAGCACCAAAATACATCATCAGTATTCTGTGGGAAATGTTGCAGACTGGACTCAATCCTGCATCACCCATATAAGCACCATAGCGCAACATTATAGCATGGCTACACTATAACTTAAGCTTTATTTAAGCTCTCGAAAAGCATTCTGTGTCCGTTTCTGGCATCGTTTTTGAGGGTGATACCACACCTAACGCCAGCACACATTTGACAGCCGTTACTTCTTGCTAATTGGGTGTGTTTGTGGAATTTAACTGAACAGGACCCCTGCCCTTTCTCACTCCCTCGAGGGTCACTTTCCAACAACAAAAGGGGCAGATCTGTTGACGTGAGGGTATAAGAAATGACTTGAGCAGTCACAGTAATCCAAACAGCTCAAACGAAACACCCGGGCTTATCCCGCTGTTGTGTGTGTATCAAACACACACTCACAAATCAAGACATCATGTGCAACAATTATCCAGAGTACTTCAGAGGGTTTGTTTTGTAATGTTACTATCAGCTATGTCAACCCATTTGGCTCATTTTACACCCCGTGTCCTTTTATTTTAGTTTGCAAAGAGTAACATTATGGTACCATCATTGTTCCAGGCCAACAGTTCAGTTTCATACTTGAATATTTACAGTAAATGTTTACATGCAAAGTAAATGTTACATTTTATGTCCCATATATGACTGTTTTTATTTTTTCAATGTGAAAAAATGTAGGATTGAATCTATCAAGATTTGATTGGATCGTAAATATCCTTGCTGTTTCTGAGGCAGATCAGATTGTTGTGATAATTACTAAAATATAATTGTATAAATAAAATTTGTTTATTAAATTATTTGTCATATTAAATAACAAATTACTTAATGTATTTATACATTTTACACTTCTTAAATGTTTAATTTGGTTCTGCTTAACATGTACCAATAAACCACAGTGAGCACAATAAAAGCAGAAATGATTAAACATTTACCTTTACAACAATTACATTTTTAAATACTATTATTATTTTTGATAGTGACAGTCTGAAAGCTATAAAAGCCAGTTTCCACCACTGAATAAAAAAAGGAATATTGCGAAAAGGGGTATTGTCTTTTTTTTTCTCGCGCAATTACAAGTTCTCACAATTCAGACTTTTTTTCTCAGAACTATGTGATATAAACTCACAATTGCCAGTTATAAAGTCAGAACTGCGAGGTATAAACTTGCAATTTCGAATATTTTAATATAATATTTTTTTCAGAATTGCGAGTTTATCTCAATTTTGTTAAAAAGTCAGAATTTTGAGATATAAATTTGCTTTTCTGAGAAATGAAGTCAGAATTGTGAGATATGAACTCACAATTCTGTGAAATTATCGGTCTTTTTTCCTCTCTGAAGTTTTATCTAGTTTTTAGTTTTATCTAAATTCTTAGAAAAGTCAGCTTTTTTTCTCTGAATTTTGAGATATAAACAATTTTGAGTTATGAAGTCCAACTGCGAGGGGAAAAAGACTGATATTTTCTCTGAATTGTGAGTTTATATCTCTGTTCTCACTTAATAACTCACAATTGTGTTGTAAAGTCAGAATTATGAGAAATAAGCTTGCATTTCTGAGAAGTAAAGTCAGGATTGTGAGATATTTACTTAAATTTTCAAGTTATTTCAAGTCCAATTCCAAGTGGGAAAAAAAGACTGATATTTTCTCAGAATTGTGTTTATAGCTCACAATTCTCAATTAATAATTCATGATTTTGTGTTACAAAGTCAGAATTACAAGATGTAAACTTAATTCTGAGAAATGAAGTCAGAATTGTGAGATATAAACTAGCAATTTCGAGTTACAAAGTCCAGTTCCGAGGGGGAAAAAGGACTGATATTTTCTCAGAATTGTGAGTATGCAATTCTCACAAAATAACTTGCAATTTTGTGTTATAAAGTCAGAATTACAAGAGATAAACACAATTCTTTGAAAAAATTCTTAGAATTGCGACTTTGTTTCTCTTTGAGTTTTTTCTCACAATTTCAAGTTTACATCACGTAATTATGAGAAATAAAGTCAGAATTGTGACATAAGTCTCAATTATCTTTTTAAAATTGTTTATTCAGTGGCAGAAACGGGCTTCCAAAGTAAGGTGACCGGAAGGATAGGTAGTCAAATGGAAATGCATTCACACTTTTTTTAAACTGTTCTTGCATGATCTATGGTTGCTGGCCATTGTGATGTCATGCGTTATCTTCGTTCGGAAAACGTATAGCTGTGCAATTAACTCCCTTTCAAACACAACATTCCTCACAGCCTAAATCCCAGCTCGTTTTCTAAAACCGTTTTGGAGCAGAAGATAAAGAGGTGAGCAGATAAATGGTGCACTATTTCAAACTTCTGGAAACATCCCCCAGAGCTGCTTAATTACTGTGCGATTTAACCTCGCGGTAGCACGGCACTAATTCAGCCGCGCTGTAGGAGGTCTGCGCAGGTGGATTAAAGAGCAGCGTTTATATGAAAGCAGACGAATGTGATTTGGCAGCTATCATATGCACTCCATTTCTGTCACTCCAACAGCTAAATTGCTTTCCTCAATGTTTACCACACGTCACCGATCCAGCCTGTCAATGACAGGGGAATTCATCAGCATCATAACTACATATCTTCACTTGACACCATTGCCGACACTCTAGACCCGTACACAAATGCACAGCATGCTAACAGTAGAGTCACCTACCAAAACGTGTCATTACACGCATTAGATGCATCCTAGAGCAACCTGTTTACGCCTGCACATGCATTCGTGTGGCTGTCAGTATGTTATTACGCAGACTTGAGATGACACGGTCTCCTTTTGATGTTTGTGTGCGTGCGACTGTCACATTCTTATGATGTAAGCCTGAAGGCAGAGATGAGAATGAGACAGAAAAACAGAATCTCACTTTGTAACCTTTCATTCTCAAGATGGTGGTGTGTGTGTTTTTTTTTTTTGTACAATTTTTTTTGGGAACGCTATATATATCTTTTTTTTTTTTTTTTTTTTTTTTTTTTTAAGGACCAATTCTCATTATTAACTTGATGCTTGTTAGCATGCATATTATTAGCATACGGACTGCTTTATTCTGCCTGACCATATTTAATCCCACCCCATACCTGAACTTAACTACCTTTGTTTGTGAGAAATCTTTCTGTAAAAATTGCTGTAAAGACAGTAATATTATGAAATATTACAATTAAAAAATTTTGTTTAATATAATTCTACTCTATATTTTTATAATAACAAGACATTCTTAACCTGTGATTTTTATTTTTATGTATTTTCTTTTATTTTTCAATTTTATTTTATTTTATTTTATTTTATTTTATTTTATTTTATTTTATTTTATTTTATTTATTGCTGCTCTGTTTTTTATATTTTGTGTAAAATCTTAAAAAAAAAAAACTTTTTTTGCAGAATTATTTAATGTGTGTGTATGTGTGTGTGTATATATATATATATATATATATATATATTATTATTATTATTATTATTATTATTTATTTATTTATTTATTTTTTTTTAAGTATTTATTTAAAGTAAAGACGCAGAAACGGGAGTTGTTCACTCAATGTTAATTCTGTCATCATTTACTCTTCCTCATGACATTCTCATGTTGTATTTAATTTATTTTTATTTTAGGACACACAAGCAGTTATGCAGATGCTTGCACACATTATTTCCACAAAATACAAGTGATTCATACTGTGAAGCAACAAAATAAAAGTAAATAAATAAATAAATCATAATAGCTTATGTGCAGCTTCAGTCAATAATTATTTAGTCGTATATTTATGGTACTTTAATGGTGCTTTTTGTGCAAATCACTGCTTATTTTTACTGAAATCCTTCGTTTCTGTTATGCGGAATAAACACAAATGACAGTTGGGAATATCTTGAGTGTTAGTAAATTATGACAGTTTATGTTTAAGTAAACTATTCTGTGTAGCCCATTTATTTCCCACTGAGAGTCATCGTTGACATCATGATTTAGGCTTCCTTTGGGAATCCTTTTGGATTCCTGGGAAAATCTGCAATGTGAGAACATGATGTCTGATACATTTGAATGATTTACTCAAAGTGCTTGTTATAAGTGGCCCGATCAGATGAACAAAACCTGTAATGCAAGATAAATTTAGTAATGAATGAACTTGAAATATCTAGTTTTATGTGGTGCATCAGAATAGCCCATTTAGTCACTTAGCATAGGAAATGCCCGTGGCTTTGCTCCTAACGTTAGTCAGCCTTATCCCTCAAACAACTCATCTCACCCGTTAACTTATGGGACTCATATAGACTCTAAACCCCGCCACCACATAAAACAGCTATAACAATGATAATAACATTAAAATGGAATCTCCTGCTGTTGGGCGGAAAATTTGCCCTTTTTTCTTCTCCGCTTTGGTCTCTGTCTCAATACCCCTCTAATTTATGGAGCAGTTAGCTGTGAATTTGAACCAGACGCCTCTGCAGGATCGCAACTGCGACTGCTTTTAATAAACCTTAGAGGAAGTGGTTGTCCAATGGAGCACAGAGAATAGCGTCTGTGGCCAGAAGAGGTTTAATCTGTAGCAGAGACCCACAAGCCTTTGTTTTGATGTGACTCACAGAACCACACTAAAGCTTATCTCGGAAACTGAAGTAATGTATGTGCATTATTCCCTTTTTTAATGCATCACAATGTGTTGCACAGAATTTCTTGAGTTGATTTATAAATTCTGATCACTTGGTAGTGGTTTCAGATTTGTAAGCCAACTTTGTGTGTTCTGGACCAGTCCATGCTGGCTTGTTTTAAAGGGGTCATACTTGAAGAATCAAACAATTTCTTCTTTTGAAAAAAAGAGTTCAGTGTACTCTGAAAAACAAAATTATATTGAAACCTGATGACATCCACACTTACAGTTGACATGATTTGCTGTCCACAAGCCATTTTACTATGTACTTTGCCCGGATATTCAACAAAAACAAAGTTCTGTATTGCTAAAATAATGCCTAAATATTTATTTCATGTCTATGTATGCTTATATATTTGGTCATTAAAAATAAACTATGATTATTTAAACACCACATAGGAATGTTTTTGTTCTGAATTTGTCCTTTATCTCTATGTTTCTCTTAGCCCTCTGCATGCCGTGTCATTCGCCATGGCGTGTGGGATCCCAGGTGTGACCCTGTTGACCCTGGGTGTAAATCCCCTGACTGGCTTCCTGGGCGCCCTGAACATCTTCCTGTACACGTGCTGCTACACTCCCCTGAAACGCCTCAGCATCACCAACACCTGGGTGGGCTCCGTGGTGGGTGCCATCCCACCTGTAATGGGCTGGACAGCAGCCACCGGCTCACTCGATCCAGGTACAAAGTCCTCTTAAATGCATACACTAGGAATGATTTTAAAGGACTTGTATGGTTTAATGTAACATAAATAATGTCTCTTACTAAAATATGTAGTAGAAAACCCATGAAAGATTTACGTTATTAAAAAATCCACATTGTTTTATGCATATTTTGGACTGTGTGGGGCACCATTATTTCAATGACGAAGTTGGTGCACTACTGTTATTTCAACCACAACACAACTCTGAATACACAATTCGATGACCACAGCTACTGAAAGAGCTTACAGGTGGCGATGGATATAAGCGTAGGGTTAAACCAAATGCCGTACAATCGATTTTCCCCATAAGAAGTCTAAACGCTTCTGGATATCGAGTGAAATCCACGCTGAGAAACTCCTTCAGCGGCTGCGGCATCATGACGAGCGTCGGCATGTTTACATCCTGCCAGGATGGCATCTAGCGTTTCTTGTCTCTGCCATTTGTAAGCTCTTTCAGTATGTGGTCTACTAAAGCCTCGAAGGCATCAGAGCTAAAGCTTAAAGAACAAAGACGTGCATCTTTTATTTGTCCACAGACGTCTTCCCATTCTTTTCTCTTCTTCTTATTGCTAGGAAAGCAGTGAAGACTTGCATCACTTCTCTTGTTGCCCTTTGACTGAAAATTACAACCAGAAGCCACACAATGTGGCATCGTATCAGTATTTTATTTTCTGAGTTGTGTTACAGTAAAAATAGCAATACGTAGCACCAGTAAATCACTAAGTGCAACCATTTCACATCATCAAAATAATGGCGCCTCCCCATAGTACAAAATATGTATAAAACGATGTGGATTTTTTAAATAGCGTAAATCTTTAATGGGTTTTTAACTACATATTTCAGTAAGATTACATAATTTGTTATATTAAGCCAAACAAGTCTTAATACCCAGGGTTCCATTTAATAAAGCATCTATATTCCTGTTCAAATAATTCACTCAAAAATGAAATCATTTACTCACCCTCATGTTGTTCTAAACATATATAGTTTTAATTCTCCTTTGGAACATAAAATGAGACTTTTTCCAAGAATGTTCATTGCTATTTTTCCATGCATTTATACTATACGGTAACCATTGACTGTCAAGCTTCAAAAATGGCTTCAAAAGAATTGAAATATAACACAGAAGTCGACAACCTCTGTGCTATATTTCAGTTCTTTTGAAGCCATTTGATATATTGCAAAAGTTTGGAGTCTTGTCAGATTTATTTTTCTAAAACAAGTCTCTTATTTATTTGATCAAAAATACAGTAAAACTGTAATATTGTGAAATATTATTACAGTTTAAAATAACCGGTTTTCATTTGAATATATTTAAAAATCTAATTTGTATCTGTGATGCAAAGCTGCATTTTCAACATCATTACTCCAGTCTTCAGTTTCACATGATCCTTCGGAAATCATCCTAATATGCTGATTTGGTGCTCAAGAAGCATTTCTTACTTGTGCTGCCTAATATTTTTGGTGAAACTGTGATAAAATTCAGCATTTATTTGAAATAGAAATATTTTGTGACATATTACTGTCACTTTTGATCAATTTAATGTGTCCTTGTTGAATGAAAGTATTAATAATATTCCCAAAATAAAAATCATGATGACTCCAAACATTTGAACAGCAGTATGTGTTTGCATAATATATTAAAACATGCTTCTTGCCTGTTTTGTAACAGATTGATAAAAATTTGGAACTGCATTTTTGTCCATCCTTTGATTTTCACTTTAAGGAGAAGAATGAACTTTCCTCATAAGAAAAACTCATAAACGTTTGGAACGATTTCCATCATTTCTGGGTGAATTGGCCTTTAAGGTCCACATTCATCAGTTCTCAGAGACATTTTTTGACCTCTATAGCTCATAGCGCCATATATAGCACTGTGAGCATGGATGGCATTACCAGTGTTATTATTGACCTTATCATGTGATATCTTCTCTCTTCCCAAAGAGCTAAATGTTAGTGTTTCAACTGGAATTTCCTATCAGGCTCACACTGATATGTCCTTGGTCTTAAAAGCCCTCTTTGTGATTGTTGCTGTGCTATCACGGTTTATCCTGCAGTTCAGGGTTGTGCAGACATAATGGAGAAGTGAAACTTGATGTGCACATTCCATATGGCACTTCTGACTTTTATAGGCTCATCTTGCAGACCTGAGGTCCCTGTCCACTTATGAGTGTTGTAGTTACATATACACCCAGCATCCTGCAGTTTTTTCCGAAGACGTCTCTCGTCTGAGATCAAGTGTTTGTGGAAGACAGCAGGGGGTCTTTGGCCTGTTTTGCAAACTATTAAAAGTGCGCTGTTGTGGCAACCACGAGATCTGTTTTCACAGGAGTGAGCGACTGAAGTGTTTGTGTGCATATTTACATGTTTTTCCTCAGAGCTTTGAGGACTCCATCTGTCTTTTATAGTAGTGCCGTTTCAGTGCCCTTTTCAAGCATGTGTTTATTAGGATGTGCAGACCTAAATATTGTTACGACCTTATCGAGGCTGAGGTCACAACATGAAGTGGACAGAAACAACCACAGCTTCTTTCAGTTTTTTATTTTAGATTTTATTTTATTTAGTAGAATTTTCTATCTGAGAAACTACAAACTACAAGTATGGAGGCCCGTTTCTGCCACTGAATAAAAAATAAAAAAAGATAATTGCAATTTTGCATCTTGAATTCTGACTTTTTTTTTCTCAGAATTTTGAGATATAAACTTGTAATTGCGAGTTACAAAGTCATAATTCTGAGATATAAACTTAAAATTCTGACTTTTATCTCAGAATTGCATTATATAAGCTTGCAATTGTGAGAAATAAATTCAGAATTCCAAGAAAAAAAAACTGTCTTACAAATGCAAGTTTATATCTTGCAATTATTTATTTCACAATTCTGACTTTTTTCTTATAATTTTAAACTTGCAGTTATAAAGTCTTTCTCAGAATTGCATGATAAAAACTTTCTTGCAAATGCAAGTTTGTCTCTTGCAATTCTAACTTTCTCACAATTCTTTTTTCCTCAGTTTTAAGATATAAACTTCAGAATTTATAAAGTCAGAATTGCGAGATCTAAACTTAAAATTCTTACTTTTATTCTCAGAATTGCATGACAAACTTGCATTGTGAGAAATAAAGTCAGAATTGCAAGGTAAAAACTTCCTTGCAAATGCAAGTTTGTACCTCACAATTCTGACTTTTTCTCGCAATTCTGACAATTCTCACAATTTTGAGTAAACTTGCGATTCAAGTTATAGTCAGAATTACAAGATATAAACTTAAAACTCTGACTTTTTTCTCAGAATTGCATGATATAAACTCGCAATTGTGAGAAATAAAGTCAGTTGCAAGATCAGTTTATATCACAATTCTGACTTTTTTTCATGCAATTCTGACTTTTTTGAGTTTTGAGATATAAACTTGCAATTGTGAGTGGTCAGAATTGCGAGATATAGACTTAAAATTCTTTTTCTCAGAATTGCAGGATAAAAACTTTCTTGCAAATGCATGTTTGTCTCTTGCAATTCTAACTTCTCACAATTCTGACTTTTTTCTCAGAATTTTGAGATATAAACTTGCAGTTGCGAGTTACAAAGTCAGAATTGCATTGTATAAACTCACAATTATGAGAAATAAAGTCAGAATTGCAAGATTAAAACTTTCTTGCAAATGCAAGTGTGTGTCTCGCAATTCTTAATTAATTTTTTTCTCAGATTTTTTAGATGTAAACCTGCAATTGTGAGTTATACAATCCAAAAAAAGTGATATGTTCTGATGTGCAGTTGCGTATTATGAAGTCACAATTGCAAGATGTAAACTCGGAATTTTGAGAAAAAAGGTCCAATTTATTAGTCTATATCTTACAATTCTGAAAAATCTCAAAATCGTGCAATTCTTATTTTATGGGCTTACGTTGTAAAGTTTATAAAGTTAATAAATTTAAGACAAATGTTGTTGACTTGACCTCACCGGAGAACTTGCCAACAATCCTGACTGTATTGTGCCCAATGAAATTTTATTATTGCCAAATTCAATCCCCCCAACCCCCCCATTCCATTTTATTTAATTTTATTCAAATATATTTGTAGACTCTAGTGTCAACCGCTCTGTTTTCTTAAAGCAAGTTCAAGAACACACAAAGCATAAAAAGATGACCCGAGTGTTTGAGGTCTCTGTCATCCTGCCCTGTGCTGTGTTTCCCAGAGGATTTAGCTACAAGTGTGTTTTTCAAGATCACACACACAAAAGCAACCCTACGCGTCACACTCCGCTACCCCTGCACGGGCCGCTGTTTGTGCGGTGTCACCTTTCCACTCTTCCAACTTCTGAATGCAAGAGAATAGTGTTTGTTTCCTCCACAGCAGGATGTGAAGGACCTCAGACGTCTTTTCAGTGATCGAACGAGTGTTTCAAGTGTTCTCTAGTAGTTATACTCCCCACTCTCATTTCCTGCTTGCACACATGCACTTCCGACTGTTTAAATGATCTGGGAGACCTTGTTTGTTTATTCACTTCTTCTCTTCCTCTATCTCTCTAGGAGCACTCTTACTAGGAGCTTTCCTGTTCTCCTGGCAGTTTCCTCACTTTAATGCCCTGAGCTGGAATCTAAGAGAGGACTATTCACGCGGCGGCTACCGAATGATGTCCGTCACCCATCCCGGCCTTTGTAAACGCGTGGCCCTCCGCCACAGCGTAGGCCTGATTGGCCTCTCAGCCTTGGGCCCCGTGTTGGACGTCACCACCTGGACGTTCCCCTTAGTCTCCCTGCCGATTAACCTTTACATCAGCTACCTGGCCTTCAGGTTCTATCGCTATAGTGACAGGCAGAATGCCCGCAAGTTGTTCTTCTGTAGTCTCTGGCATCTGCCCATGCTGCTGCTGCTGGCCCTCACCTGTAAGAAGAGCCGCGTGCCGCAGGACGAGGCAGCTGTAGCTCCCAGCACGCCATCTGTGGCTCTTTAGAGCATATTCTGTACCCTGCCATATTCGTACTGGCTTGATAATTGCTGTCAGCCCTAAAATGAATTATCTTTGAGCTAAGACATCAGTTGTGTATCTTGGAGAGGAAGTCATAACCTCTTTCCATTGTTGTAAAAGTGTCCGTCAGGGAAAAATAACAATATAAAAATCCCTGATTTCACTCAGGTAACTTGTACACAAATCAATGCTCTGTGTGTGTAAATACATGATATATTTATTTGACGCAGCCCCCTTGTGTCTGCAAACTCAAAGACTGTTTCAATAGGCAGATTTGTGTCTATGTGGATCATTGAAATTAAGTACCACAAGAAAACGCTTTAGAGTTTGCAGTTAACGTCGCCATTACTGTGGATATTTTAGATGCGATATAGGCTGGATAATGGAGAACGGTTTGCTTTAATGCACCTAGCAAGTAATTTCCAAGTTTGTTCTCTTCTAATTACTTGCTTAAATGACGTTTTCACAGAAAGTTTTCACTTTCTGAGTCTGTTAATATTTCATTTCGGCAATGAATGATTCAGTCAAGAAACCGCTGAGTCTCACTGCTAGCCCAGAAGGCTATATTCTGCATGAAACTCCGTCCCTATGAGTCTGAGTTGGGATGTTGAAAGGCTGATCGTTTTGGAGAGCTCTTGGGTATTGGCTCCATCAAAGATCGTTACTAGTCAAATAAACTTGGTCAGCTCATTTGAACTCCCCAGAACTGAATTACTGTTGATTCATTGAATGTCACAGTGCTGAATATCACTGCTTTGTTCGTTACTGTTTGCTCTCTTCAAAAAACTACATTCAGCGCCTTCACAGTTTGACCTGACTGTACCAATGACTTGTGTAAGACACAAAAAGAATGAAAGTTCTTAATAAAAATGTCTTGTGATCAAGCTTGTTTGGTTTTGATTTGAAATCAAATGCAATGTAATGTCGCAATGATCTTTTGTGCTGCCAGAAGAAACCCTTTTGCCTATTTTCTTTATTACTTAAGTATATGACTAATCATTTTTTTTATGGGATGGCTGCTATATTATTGCCATAATTATATATATTAAGATATGTGTATTTACTTTTTACCCAAAGTGAATTATATCTCATATTTAATGACTATAGAGACATCAGAGCCAGCGGCAAATTCCAAAAGATCTAGCTGAGGTAAAGCTACTCTCGGTTCATGAGCTCTGAACAGCTACTGACGCCCTGGGGCTCACATCTCCAAAAATATTGAAGCAAATTTTCAAATAGATGTTATTTTGATTAACAAACAGCATATTTGAAGTCTAAACAGGTACATTCTCACCTAAAAACTCTTAAAACTACATTCTGTGACACAGCATTATTTATAAAATGTGACCCTGGACCACAAAATCAGTCTTAAGTAGCATGAGAATATTTGTAGCAATAGCCAAAAATATATTGTATGGGTCAAAATGATCGATTTTTCTTTTATGCCCAAAGTCATTAGGATATTAAGTAAAGGTCAAGTTCCATGACGATATTTTGTAAATTTCCTATCACAAATATATAAAAACATAATGTTTGATTAGTATTGTGCACTGCTAAGAACTTTAATGGCGGCTTTCTCAATATTTAGATTTTGCAGCTTCAGATTCCAGATTCTATTCTTTCAGATGATGTAGAAATCTCAATTTCCAAAAAGTAAGACTTGTGACTCGTTATGTGGTCCAGGGTCACAAATTATAGTGAATTTGAGCATCCGTCATGACACTCGCTGTGAGAAATACCACAAGCGGAGTGACAGAAACAGTGATATGGTTGGAGTTCTGTTATCACTAGAATATTGCACTCTTCTCAGCCAGTCAGATTCGAGGAGCAGACAGAATTGTTGTTTAAATGTATGTATCAAAGGTTTTTTGTTTTTGAAATGAGTCTCTCATGCTTTTATGCGTATTTCAGTAATACAGTCAAAACAGTAATATTGTGAAAATACAATTTAAAACAACTTTTCTATTTTAATTCATTTTAAAATGTCATTCTTGTCATTTTAGTGGGTCTTCAGTGTCACATCATCCTTCATAAAGTCTGATATGCTAATTTGGTTGTCAAGAAACATTTATTATCAATGTTGAAGTTGATAACTTTAAATACTGTTTATTTGTTTATAAATAGGTATTGAGATATAGTTTTTTTTGATGAATATAAAGTTTAAAGAAACTGAAAGAAAAATATATACAGGGTTCCCACAGGTCTTTGAAATCCTTGAAAGTTTGTGGATCTGAATAAAAAGTTTCAAGGCCCTGGAAAGTTTTTGAAAATAAACACAGATGAAGGTGCTTGAATTTATTTTGTGCAAGACGTTTTTTGGAAAGCATTCCATATTATTCCATCCAATCCGCTAATGTGTTATTTCTCGCTTGCTTGATTAACGTTAGGTATGCGCATTTCTGTCAGATCTATCAGATCTCTGTCATGTGGCCAAAAATAAATGCAAAAAAAATGTTTTTTTTTTGCATAGTAGTGTTTGACACATGAAAACTGTAATAATGTATCTTACAAGGCAACACAATGTAACTTGCTCTCACTTGAAATGTGTTCTTGAATTTGAGGATATTGGACCTGGAAAGTCCTTGAAAGGTCCTTGAATTTGAAGTTCCCTTGATTTGAAGAACCATGTATATATATATATATAGTAGTTTTATTGAAGTGGATCCAAAAAGTTCATCAAAGTTGTCCTAAGACAAAAACTAGTATTGTTTTGGTTTTGATTCACTTCATATATATAAGTATTCCTGGCACAAAGCGTGCAAGGAATGTTTCTTGGAAGAGTCTAAGGTCTGTGACCCTGGACAACAAAACTAGTCATAAGGGTATTTTTTTTTTATTGAAAGCTGAATAAATAAGCTTTCTATTGATGTATGGTTTGTTAGGATAGGACAATATTTGGCTGAGATACAAAATCTAAAATTTGAGGGTGCATAAAAACCAATTAAAACATAAAAAAAAATTTGAGAAAATCGCCTTTAAAGTTGTCCAAATGAAGTTCTTAGCAATGAATATTACTAATAAAACCTTAAGTTTTGATATATTTATTGTAGGAAATTTCCAAAATATCTTAATGGAACATGATTTTTACATAATATCCTAATGAATTTTGCCATAAAAGAAAAATTGTTCATTTTGACCCATAGAATGTACTATTGGCTATTGCTACAAATATACCCGTGCTACTTACGACTGGTTTTGTGGTCCACGGTCACATATATGTATACCCATTCTTGTCTTGAAAAAAACTTTGCACTTTTCTGATCCCCTTCAAATGTTGACTATTGTATATACAAAATGTACTTTATATCAATAATGTTTGTATTATAAATTTGTGTGGCAGGTAGTTTACAGTGTTTGAGCTGCATAAGACAAGTATCCCACTGCATCTCCAGACAGGCCTGGAAACAATGTCTGGCTGCTCTGGACACATTTGGCTAAGATATCAGCTCATATAATCTCCTAAGTATCGACCTCTGCACCTGTCCGGCTACAACACTCGATACCACTCCGCTGTTTCACTCCCAGTTGTCCTCTATGGTTCCACTTCTCTCAGCACCTCCATTAGATGCCCACATATACTGTATGCTGAGATTTAGTCAGGGCGGCAGGGCGAGGCATTCCCCCCCTCGTAAAGATCTGCTCTGGATGCAGCCAGTGCCTTTCACATCAGAAAGGCATTGAAGGAGAAAAAGAGAGCGAAACAGCTGTTCCCAACATGTCAATAGATTAAATAGCAGTTCCAGCCCTCCTGGGGTCCGTGGACTCTCCCACCATGATTTTACAGCTTCCGCTCTATAGGGTTTTCACGGTGGACTCCCTGTGTGGGACGAAGCGTAGTACACAAGCATCGGACGGGACGTCCTGCACGCTTTTATAGGGTATTGCTGTGGTGCATCAGCTTACATGTGTAAACTGTTTGGTTTTCCTGTTGAAGTGCTTTTTCCCCTCCTTTATCAGGTCAGGCTTGACGAATGCATCATAAATGGAGTAATCCTCTTCTCGGGAAAAATATTGTTCGACTCCGAGTGTCATGGAGAGAGTTTTTCACAGTGCGTTCATTCATTATGAGCTGTGAACCCTGAGGAGGTGAGCATATTTCCCATAATGATCTTTAGCTCTCTGTGGTTTTTCTCATCCAGCTTGGATTCTCATTACAGTTTTAACAGCCTCCCAGACCTTCATTTGTTACAACAGCAACAGGTGGATTTCTCCTCTCTTTTCATTTACAGGCAACAAAATGCTTTGAAAGCTTAAACCAAAATGCAGGATGATTTCACTCTTTGTTGTTAAAGCAAATGTTTACTTGGTTTCGTTTATAAACTAAACGGATTACAATTAAGAATATATCTTTCTGAACTCCGTAACACTGAGTGACAGCTATAAACAGTATTTTTCTAAAATGCTCTTTAACTGCCGTTTAAGCATGTTAGGCAGGATGACAAACATTTTTGGCAGACGCCGGGCAGCAGTGCATCAAGTATTCCTGGCATGAAGCGTGCAAGGAAAATAGTATAGCAAAAGGCTTTTGAAACTGATTTATACCTACTCGCCACTTGTTTGAAATCAGTCATAGGGCGGACGAATGTTTCTTGGGCAGAGTATTCCCTAAACTTCTTTAAACTCACATAGATATATTTGCCTTAAGGGAGTCACTCATTTTTGAACCCGCACAGTGACATCAATCTCAGAAATGTGGTCTAGTTCATACATTATAGTGGTGAAAGGCGACAGAAGAGTCTAAGGTCTGTTCCAGAGTTAATAATAATGTTGAAAACTACACTTTATAACAAAAAATGCTGTACTGATTTTGAAAATGTTGCTTTTCTTTCAACATTCAGTATGTGTTGGAGAGAACTTAGACATTTTGTGATTGTTTCATCTGATCTACATTTAAGCATTGCATTAAAGGTATGCATTTTAAATAGTTCTTTGCATGACCTTGATGTTTCAGCATGTTGCTGTGTAAGCTATGAGTTTTTGGAGACAAAATCACACATTGTTGGCACTTATGTTTGTTGTAAAGCATTATTCAGACAAGGTTCAAATATTATAGTCGTTTTTACCTTTTTATTTATTTTTTATTTATTATTATTTATATATGTTACCCTATGTATATTTTTCTTTACTTCTTCTAAATGAATAATTGTCTATGCAGGCCTTAAATCACAACTTAGACTTTGTCTTGAATCAGAAAAGATGCTTCAAGCTCAAAAATTCGCTTCGGTCGCTCAAATTGCAGAACTGTGTTTTTGTTTGTAGTTATTTACGCTTTTAAGAACATTAACGAACAACGCTAAAACTATTTACAATGCTTAAAATATTAATAAGCCTTTGTGTTCTCCCAATCTTTCATGTAAAGTTTATTGTGAAAGTGAAACGTAAGGCTTCCGAAAGTCACATAAAACTTGAACATATCAGAACATTTTTAAACTGTGGTTTCGAGCCCCGAACCATTATTTTTATTTATTTATTTATTTATTTATTTTGTTTTTGTTTTATAATTATAAATGCTTTTATTTATGCTCGAAATAATTAATCAGCTAGAAATGTTATACAATGTTTTTTTCCAGTAATCATCAGCAACTGGGAAAAAGTAATGGAAATTCAAATGGTCAAAGGGTGTGGTACCGCGGAAAGTGCTGTTTAGTCCAACATCTAACGCTCTTCTTTATTTTTTAGACAGTGTAAATAATAAGCTGCATGTTTATAAACCTAGTTAATAGAGAGCTGATGCGCCGCTTGTTTTGTTCTTTTACACGGCACAAAAACGGCTATGAATAATCAAATCCGTCAGCAGCCTGACTGCAAAAAATGCAGCAAAGCACAGCTTTCAGAATTAAATGTGGATTTAAAATGTATTTTATTGAACCTTAAATTAATATATATTTACAAAAAAAGACAATGTAAATACATTAGAGAAATAATATGATGATGAAGTCATTCTTTGATAGTTTAATGAAGTTGTATTCGTTTATTCTGTTTGATTTTAAATTATTTAATCACAAAAACTTGATGGATCGAGAGATTGAAAAGTTCGGAAAACTGTATGTATATTACATATAGACTTTGCTTGAAACTTTATTATTTCAAAGCATTCTTTAGAATGAAGACAGGAAAATATCCTGTTGATATTTTTACTTGGATTAATTGACATTTGTATGCAGATCAAGATTTATCGTGATTATTAAACTTCTGACACCCGTTAATGCGACTGAATAGAGCAGATTTTTATATTGCATTGCACATTTGTGTAAGACGTCTAAATATTTAGACCGTTCCCTGATGCTTTGGCTATTTAAAACTTCAGAATGGCTAAGGGCTTTGAAAAGTAATAAATAAATAAATAAATAAATCTGTTTTACGTTTGTTTTAGTAAGAAGAATTGCTTTTAGAAATTTAGAAAATGTATTCAAGTTTGATTAAATAAGAAGTAACCTAATAAATGTGCGTCCTTACTTACACGTTTGTTTATTTTACATATATATGAAAAAGATGCTAAGTTTTATTAGGCTTAGTTTGTACGAGAACTTTGCTGGACTTCCCAAATCCCGATTCCTAAACCGTTCAGTTGCGTAAAACTTGTAACACTTTGGAAACTCCCAAAAACTGGAATAAAAGGATTTCGGTCTAATGTTTCCTCATCCAATAAGAGCGTTTAATCGGCTCTGCGACCAAGTGTCTTGTTTGAAACGCCCGCCTACTTTGCTCTCTGATTGGCAGGCGTCTTTAAACATCCCCGCCTTTATTCAAATAGGTGCTCGGCGGTAGGCTGACGCTTTTGTCAATCACAAACATCAGCGCTCTATAAGGTCTACTCTCTCGAAAGCGCTCAGACACTCGAGGATGCGGCCGGGAGCAGCTTCTACGGCTGGGAATCAAGTGCACCGGTCGTTCTCGTCAGTTTTCTCGCTTCCACCCGCAGATATGACCGAGAACAGCTGACTAAAAGCGCATTCCTAGATGTCCTGTTTACTTTGGGTTAGTTCATTTCACCTCTGAGGATTTTATTGTGGCCTCCAATGGGTTTTAAAGACTCCTGAGAGAGGGGATACCTGGACTTGGACAGAACTGTACCTACCTGTCAATATGTCCAGCTGGAGTGTGATGGTCCGCATGCACAGGGCTTATGGAATATAGCCTGTTCTGTCAGCATTTTTACGCACTCTCCGTCAGTCCCGTGAAGAAGAAACTCGGGCTCCTCTTCATCATGCTGCTCCTCTGGGTCTACATGCTGTACTCCTGCGTGGGCTACTGTGCCACCATGCCACCAAGTTTAGTTGTGGACAATAGTAACAACCGAGCAAAGGAGACGGATTTCCTTGGGAAATACGCTGAGGCAGAAAGTGGCCGGCCGGACCTGATGATGTCCAAGCTCCTCTCCAGACCGCAGAGCTCCTGGACGGACGTAGAGTCAGATTACGACGAGCCTACGGTCAGGAGAGCTCCCAGAGACTTCTCTAAAGATGAGGTGGACGCGGACCGTGCTGAGGAGTGGGACGACGGACGGAGAGTTTCTCCGCTGTCAAGTTTCTCCAACGGCTCGGGCAGCAAGAAGCTGCCTCAGGCGATCATCATCGGCGTGAAAAAGGGCGGGACGCGCGCGCTGCTGGAGTTTCTACGCGTGCATCCAGATATTCGCGCGGTCGGAGCCGAGCCGCACTTCTTCGACCGTAACTATGACAACGGACTGGACTGGTACAGGTGAGAACCTTAATAATAAATACGCGACATTTTACGTCGTATGTTTCCATTCACTTATATTGTTCTTCAGTGAAGTAGATCCCAAATAGTGCACTTTGCATCATAAACCTACCCTTTCCAAAATACCTTCTGGTATTTTTCTTAATATTTATTATTCGGTGAATTTTTAATTTGAGAGGTAGCGGTAGAGGTATTTTTTGTTTAATCCTCAGTTTTTTATTCATTTAGTTATTTATTTTTTAAAGCAATGTGTTGGCATTTCCTCACGAGCAGAACAAGATCTGAGCTGTGAATTTAGGCTAATCCCGACTAAAATTTAACTTGAGTTTAATTGCCAAATTTAAGTAGTCAAAAATCATATTGACTAACTAACAACTTCGTTGTCCTTTTACAACTACTTTGAGTTTAATTAAGAGTGTAAAATCGTAATTTAAAACTAAATTATTAATGATTCGTTATTATTGTGATTCGTTATAAGAATGGAATCCTGCAACTTGTTTAATATTTCTATTAAATAAAAAAAAAACGGAGAATATAGAGTCGGCTTTTGAATTATTATAATTATTATTATTATTATTATTTTTCATTTATGATTTATCTGAGCTTTAATAGTCTGTTTGGCTGTGGCGTTCTGCGTATTAATAAGCAACGTGAACCAAAAAAAACCTATTTTAATAACCACCTTTAATTTTTTTATTTCCAAGAGCGAATCTTGTCTTCTCTCATGCATTGGCCCCTTTTTGTTGTATCTGTCATTCATTATGTAATTTTACCCTTTGGCTCGATCTCAAACCTTCTTAGGCAATCAAATGTAATTATTATTATGTAAATGGCATGTTCTGTATGGTTTGCATTCAGCCGTCTAGAAACGCAACGCATAGTTGCAGTAGCTGTTTTCAGGTTCCAGTTTAAACATTTACTTTGGTTCCGCTGTTCCTGCTACCGTCGAACTGTTAGACTGAGATTTTTCAAGTCTGAAATGTTGAACACGGTCCTTTAAATACACATTAATTCAGGCGGATATTTTTCAAATAAACACAATAGGTCGGTAACGATACATTTTTTGTGATTGTAATATCTTGGGAGACGACTCGTATCCGACCGCAGATGACGCAGTGGTCTCTGTTGGACGCACTGATCATTGCAGGTTAACGGACCTTTGCTTTTCCGTTCACTTTTATATCTTTTAAAACAAATTGTAATGTTTTTATTTTCCTTTTTGGCCCAAGACCTCGGTTTAGATATGGATGCAAGAGCAAATATAATAAATTGTAAACCTTTAAAATTGAAAAGTGAAGTTCAGTCGGTTGATGCCTTAACTAAATCAAAGTAGCCTACTTTGCATTGTCCTTTGAACATTTATTTATTTATTTATTTTATTTTTTTCATAAAAAATAAATAAAATAAATAAATGACAGAAATTATTAACTGTCGATTTAAAAGTGTGACCTTCATTTTTCGGTGCGCAAGTGAACTCGAGTGAAGATAAATAGCCTTAATGGAAAATCAAAAGCATGCATACAAGTGTTTTGACATGATGGCATCAATAAAATTAGTAGCTTGTAAATTATAGACTTGTTTATAATATATTGAAAGTAAGTTTAGCTCAGCGCAGCTGTGTTTTTCTTTGTAAAAATGCATGTTAAACTTTTCGGCTTGTGTTTGAAGCAGTATGTACGCATAGCGTATTTTGGACATTACTAATAGGTCAATTTCATTTTATCTACTAAAGTGCCAGAACTCAGTATGGGAGCTCATAAATTAATTACACTCGCTGTTAGAGCTCGACACATTTGTTTCAAATCAACTTTCGGGGTAGATTTAGTTTTTTTTCTGTTACTTATAGGCCTAAGCTGCAGTTTTTTAAATGTGCTGACATTTTGATTAACCATTATTGATATTATACTGTAAAATGTAATGAAGTAAACGTATAGCTTGTATAAAATGAAGCTGAAGAGAGAAAGGGGGATTTATTGCCCCAGAGTCTGTCTCTGCTTACCCCAGACACAGAGCGGAAAGAAACACTCAATAAGTTGATAAAACAGTCCTGGACTGCACGCCTGTCTCTCTAAACGGATTTGCAAAGGTTTGAGGGGGTGAAAGCCCAGCGCTTTTAAATATATGCGACGTTTCAGGGCCCCATAACAAAAAACAGGACGGGTGAAAGAATGGGCGTTGTAGTGAATGCTCGGTAGTCCAGCTTAGATGAAAAGGGAATTATATTCATGCATGTTGAGGGGAAAAAAGATTTATTTGATTAATTATTTAAATGCCGGGGCCTCACTTCAGTCTAATGCAAATTTAGGCTGAACCAGCAAAATTAGTCAAGACTGTCCCAAAACTGTTCAGATTCTTACATTTGCTAAATTGAATTAATGCATGGATTATGCTCATTTAAAACACACATATAAAAAGAAAATAAAGTGTTATTTGCAATTATTTCTATTAAAGCTGTACCAAAAACCAAGTCGAAATGAATGATTTTTGCCAAAAGAGCAGTAGGGCAGCTTTTTATTTTTTAAAAATTAAAATTTTTTTCTTCTGGAAAAAGTTGTCTGGTCAGTGGATCTGGGAAGTGAAACCAGGGTTTTCCTCTAAAGTGCTTTTTTAAAAATTCTTTTTTCCCTCTAATTTAAAAAAAATTAAAATGCTCCAAATGAAGAGCAGATCCATACCAAGTTACTTAGTTGATTGAAAGTAAGTTGAGTAAACACAACCGATAAATGACTTGTAAAAATCCCGAAGATGAAAACACTGGGCGTTGAAGGGTATAATGCTTGTTTTCCACTCTTATGAGAAAGTTTTCTGTCTCAAGTTTTACAGGATTCACATGCCATTGCAGCTGGTTTGAGTTGGAAATTCGATGCCACAGCGAAATTCTATATCTGGCCACTGCTGTTTGGGCTGAGGATACAGGGCACAAACAAATGCATACTTTTTCTTTCGCTCACACTTTTTTTCTCTTTTCTGTCTCCGACGTCTGCGTGTGCCGTGATCTAAAACAGTATTGAAGAGTTTGTGCAGACAGACAGAGCGCTTGAGGTGAACACTCTGTGCTGACATGACCATTTGGTCCCACCAAGCGATATGACCAAACTGTTTCTTTTTTAAAAGTGTCTCTCTCACAGGACTCAACAAAACTCTGATTCTCAGTTTTAGAGTGTCCCATATTCAGCAACAGTGACTTGCTGTGTAATGGAAAAGAGAGTTCGTAATGCATAAACCATGCTTTTAAAAATAATCCCAGAGCACGGAAAGCATGCAAATAATTTTTAATAAGTTTTTTTATGCCTTAACTACAGAGAGCTAGAGAAAGAGACATGGCAGATGAGCTTTTGTTCCTCAGTACTGGTTAGACCTGTTCAGGCTGTTCAAGTGTGGTGTATGATTCATAGACATTGAAGTATTATCTGCAAGTGCTTCGCTGTTTGTTATGATCTTCCCCCAAGAATGTCTGTTCAGCGTAGAGGTTGTAACAACTGACAGTTTATTTGTAAGAGATATTACAGTAAATAGTTTAAGTCGTAGTGGATTGAGTCGTTGAGTAATAACTCTGGCAATTCTCCTTTCGCAGTTTTCAGTTTCAACTACTTTCATGAATTGTGAGACCTTGCAAAATCTCTGCTGCTTTTTTGCGGAGACTCTGATGATTTAATAAGCAGTTGAGTTGGCTTTTCGAAAATCCCACCCAGACAGACAGACAGAGACAGGGTCCCAGCTGGAACGGCAAACGTTGTGGAGGCCTCAGTGCTGTGTTTGACTTATTATTACATAATTTTAGAATCTACCAAAGCAGTCTTTGTAGTCGACTCCTCCTTGTTGCTATTCAGCCGTACTGTAAACAGAACATACAGTCAACTCTGATAACTAGTTTATGTATCTTTTTCCAGTAAGTGTTTGGAAGTCAGGTATGTAGTCGCACAATGCAAACTTCTTTAGTGTGCAATCCCCGAGTCCAGAGATTAAGGGTGTGTTTTCTGAACTGCAGCCATTAAACAACACGGTCCGTAACTGCCGACCGACAAAAGGACAAGTGGAGCATTGTTCCGTAAGAGGGAAATGCTCAGCAGAAAATCCCGTTCCGCTGTCGGACCAGGGAACGCTCTCGGAAGCATGTCACTTGAAAGTTTTGAAGTGCTTGGAGGGCTGCGACCCCCTGCCACCTTGTCCAGATGAGCACTTCCATCCGTGGAATGGCTAGTTCTGGATGGATGCCTCTGCTTTTGTACCCACACTCCATGGGGTGTTGACGCCACCATGTAGGTGACCCATACGGACGCTGTGGCCAGTGACCCCCTCCTTCCTGCTTGTACAAAGCAGGGGCCACCTTGTCTAAGTGGTGCCGGGTGAGATCAAACTGAAGTTTAGCTGTGCCTACGGGGTGTTTTGGTAAACAGTGAGCTGTACTTGACTGCTAGGGTTGGCTATTGATATGGGTTTTGCTTCAAACTCTTAATATGATTAGATTCTGGTTCATTTGTGCATATTTCAGTTGTCTTGTATTGTCTGTTTTTCTTGCAAATGAAAAAAAAAGTTCAACTAATGCTGTAAATTATACAGGGAACCATCTAAATTAGTACATTATAAAAAATATCAGTTTAAAAATGAACATCCAAGCTCATGTTATATTATTGTTTTATTATTTTTAATATACACTACCAGTCAAAAGTTTTTGAATGGTAAGATTTTTAATGTTTTTTAAATAAGTCTGCATTTATTTGATCCAAAGTACAGCAAAAACAGCAAAATTTTGAAATATTTTTACTATTTAAAATAACTGTTATATTTTTAAATGTAATTTATTAATGTTATTTTAAAGCAGAATTTTTAGCATCGTAACTCCAGTCACATGATCCTTCAGAAATCATTCTAATATTCTGATTTGCTGCTCAAAACATTAGTATTATTATTATGCTGAAAACAGCTGAGTAGATTTTTTTCAGGTTTCTTTGATGAATAGAAAGTTCAGAAGAACAGCATTTATCTGAAATAGAAATCTTTTGCAATGTCTTTGATCGATTTAAAGTATCCTTGCTTAATGAAAGTATTAATTTCTATAAATTCCTTCCCCAAAAACCAAGCTTTTGGCATAGTGTATAATGTTACAAAAGCTTTTTATTTCAGACCAATGCTGATCTTTGGATCTTTCTATTCATCAAAAAATCCTTAGAAAATGTACTCAGCTGTTTTAAATATTAATAATAATAATAATAATAAATGTTTCCTGAACAGCAAATCGGCATATTAAAATGATTTCTGAAGGATCATGTGACACTGAAGACTGGAATAATAATGCTGAAAATTTAGATTTGATCACAGGAATAAATTACATTCTAAAATATATTCAAATAGAAAGCAGTTATTTTAAATAGTAAAAATATTGTATAATATTACTTATTTGCTGTATTTTGGATCAAATAAATGCAGGTTTGGTGAGCAGAAGAGACTTCTTTAAAAACATTAAATATCTTACTGTTCAAAAACTTTTGACTGATAGTGTATTTTATAGAAGAGTCATTTGTTTGAGAATCAGACTACACTGTTATGTTATTGCGTGCAACCCTTAAGAACAACTCATTAGAAAAATGTGTTTTGACATAAATTGTCTCTGGCATAAATTAAAAGATCATTCCAAGGATTTATGAATCAACATCAGGATTGTTCAAATTAAGTTTGTTGTTGTGTGGTATGATGGTTGGTGACTTTTGTAGAATAAACCTACACCCCTACATTCACACAGATAAGCACAAAGTAATGACTCAAGCCAGCTTAGACCCTGTGGGACTACATGTATTGATTAGTTTACGCTGTGGCGGGCACTGTGTGGTGTTGGGTTAAAGGTCTTTGTGGCTCGGGTTATCTATGAATCAGTTGAGCAACGTTGCCTCTGTAAAGACCATCTGCACTGCAGGTGAGAGCTGATCATGCCCTGATCCTTCCTGAACAAACACACTTAGTTATTAGACTCAAAAATTGATTGGAATTAAATGCAAATCTTTTATGAGTGGCTACATGTTTAAAAATGTCTTATTATTGGTTAATTTAATTTTATGTATTTACTTACTCATTCGCTTTGGTCATCGCTGTAATTTGAAACTATAAACTGATCCCAGGTCAGGATTAAGAAGCAGCATCCATGAAAGCTGTTCAGTCTCATGGTAGAATAGACTTCCTCCACTCAGCTGGATCTGAACCTTGACCGGTCATCCATTCAGCAGTCAGCAGGTTGACATCCTCTATTGAGAGCCTGAGCAGAGCTGGCTGAGGACATTCAAAGGACTGCCTCCAAATGATGCTTTAGTGTTGGCAAAACTGCTCAGCATCCTTTAGACCAAAGGATTACTCTGCTTTTGTGTTCGGCCTCAGCTCCGTTTCTGCTTTCTCCTCTTCTGGAACTCATCTCTCACATTGCTTCTGAGAAGTAAACCACTTTTTGTATCTAAACCTCACATTTTGTGAAATATGATGGTGTGTGATTGTAAAAGAACACATGTAAGGACCCAATCTCTTAAAAATAAAGGTTCCAAAAGGGTGTTTTTGCAGTGATGCCATAGAAGAACCATTTTTGGTTCCCCAAAGTACCTTTCAGTGAAGAGTTCTTAAAAGAACCATTGTAAAATTCTAAAGAACCCTTTTTACATTGAAAGATTCCATGGATGTTCAAGGTTCCTCGTGGAACCATCGATGTCAATAAAGAACTTTTATTTTTCAGAGTGCACTTGTACGTGTCTTCTCTCCTTGTATCCCATATTAGAGTCGGGTCCCACATCGAGCTCTTGGAGGCGGGGCTGTTGTAGGCCTCAGTGCCCACATAAGGCCACCCCCAACCGGGCACATTGGTCAGGGAGAGAGAGAGTGGGCCCCTACTTGAGCTGGCATGGTTTTACCAATGGAGTAGACCAAGCAGGGAGGGTCTTAGTCTGGAGAAAGGGGCTTTCATTCGCCAAATTACCACCGGCTAATTGTGAAAGGGATGGCCTGCGGAGAGGCGGACAGTAGAGGCCCACTGTGGTGGTCTGCCATTGAGAAACTACAGTCTCCTCCAGAGAAAAGCAAAATAACATGGCCGCCCTCAGCAGGAACCTCCTGCTGGAGGATAAAATAAAGGCGGACAGGAACTCGATGTCAGACGCTCGTGTTTCGAACCCTCCTAGTGGAATATTGTCTCTTACAAGGAACTTTTTTTCTTGCTACCATTTGGAAATCATTTCCGTATACTTTCTCTGGTTGATCGGACAGGTTAAAATGAGAAATATGCAAGATAAACACCCTTCCCCTTACGCCTTTTATTTGATTTCAGTGGCCTGTTGTGTACGGACCCTCCCTCTGAGCTTGCCATGAATTGGGTTCTTTTTAAACGAGGCGATAATTTGGATGTCGGATGTCAGAATAATGCTAGTCCTCTTTCTTCAACAAGTAAATGCTCATTCATTGTAGCTAAATAAACAGCATTTACAGGAGCCTGGGGGCTACAGCATGCGGCTGCCAGTATGGTCCGGTAATTGTTGGCCCATGTCTCCTACCAAGTCTGTTTCCTCCCAAGTGTGTGATCATCAGAGCTCATTTTCTGAAAGTTTAACGCCCTAAGGAGGATTAGTAGCAGAAGAAGTGAGAAGAAACCTAAAGTATATTATCGCTGACTGTAGATGATTTTTTTTAAAGGTACAGTGTTTGTTTGTGTGTGTGTGTCTGTCTGTCTATCTGTGAAGAAAGTGAAAAGCAGAGGATCAGGGAGAAGTAGAGACCCCCTGAGGTTTCCATTAACCTCAGCGAGAAAAGAGCAGACAATTAAAGGAACACACACACACACTGCTGATGTGCCCAGAGGAGCACAGCATGAGCTGAGCTCCAGGGCAACAAAGCCAGTGTCTCCCTAAAGCCCAGGAACTGTCACCACTTTTGTCCTCACACTTTCTCTTTTTAGCTTTTCGCATTGTTTTCCACCTCTCTCGCTCTTCTAGGAATAGAAGCAGCTATTAGAAAATAAGTACAAACATATGACAAGTCTGTATGCAATTCCTTTTTATAGTGAGAATTTGACTTTTCTACTTTGTTAGTAATGAACAGATTTGTCACTCTCTACTTAATAGTCTCTGGATATATTATATTAAATTTTATACTGTATTATATTGCAATCTAATGATGCACATTAAATAGTTACTATATCGCTTATTTGTCTATATTTTTTATATTAGTAATGCATGCTTATTTTCCCAATTTTAAGTTAAGATTACCTTCATCAGAGTTGATCTTTAAACATTTTTTTATACATTTAATAACACTCAAAAATGAAAATTCTGTCGTTAATTACTCGTGCTCATGTCGTTTCAAAACGTAAGATCATCGTTCATCTTCACAACGCAAATTGAGATATTTTTGATGAAATTCAAGACCCTGCATAGACAGCAATGCAACTACCACGTTCAAGGCCCAGAAAGGTAGTAAGGACATCATTAAAAAAGTCCATGTGACATCAGTGGATCAACCTTTTTTAAAGCTACGAGAATACTTTTTGTGCACAAAGGAAACAAAAATAATGACTTTATTTGACAATTTATTCTCTTCCGTGTCAGTCTTCGACACGTTCACGAGAGTATCATGATGGATGCGTGCAGAAAGCTCTTGGATTTCATCAAAAATATCTTAATTTGTGTTTCAAAAATGAAAATGAAGGTCTTAGGGGTTTGGAACAACATGAGGGTGAGTAAACGACAGAATTGTTATTTACGGGTGAACTGTCCCTTTAAATCATTAGCAACTATGATGCGTACTTTTTTTAAAATTTATTTTTACTTTTGTTTTGTTTTTTTAGTTTAAGAATGCAATTTTAAAATTGCCCGTTTTTACTTTGTTCATAATATGAAAATAAGTATAATTGCACATATCAGTCAATTTCAATATCAGTGTGTCCTTAATTGCATCATTACTCCGAAGTACTGTATGTTTTTACATCAGCAGCCAATAGGAATATGATTAGCTGTAGTCATATCAGGATCAGGAATGAAAAGACTTTGTTTTTTAAAAACAAACCAAGCTAGCAAATTATTAGTTGACTGCCTTTTTCTTGGTTTCATAGCCCATTTCTCAAATGTCTCTTCAAATCTGCATTATGTGGTTGACTGGCTTGTCCTCTTGGCAGAGAGACTTCAGATCTTGTTTCTTGTGGGACCGTAAGGCCTTCTGGAACACGGACAGCCGAGCGAAAGGAAAGCAAAAGCATTTGTCATCGTACTCGTGATACATCAACATGCCTGCTGAAATAGCAACCTCTGAAATCAAATTACACCTGTGACATCCGCACTCGGCTGATTACTTTCAGCAGAAGCGTTTGACAGTGATCTCTTTGTGTTTCACGCCAGTTATATTGTCTTCAGCTGGTGCTGATATACCAGAGCGGACTGTAGCTAGGCTATCATCCAAAAAACCTTCGCGGAGTTGCCTTAGGAGAGTCTTCTTGTCTTATACGTGCAGTTTAATTGTCAGCTCTGGTGCTATCACCACATAATTTAGCAAATTGCGGGTTAGCAATGAAGAATACTAGTCTGGAGGAATTTGTAAACCATTAACCCGCAGCGTCAAAGTAATGCAGCTGTGCTGTAAGCCTCTGATGTAACCGGTTGACAGAGTTAGAGGAAATTCCCAGCTTTTTAAAGCTCACCTGTCTTCAAAAGCTCCTCAGCTGGAGCAGATTGTGTGCCAAGCAAAACAGGATGTAATAAGTGTGTGCATGTGTGTTCTTGTGTTTGAGTGCGAAAAGTTTTGGAAGTCTATTTTATGACAATTTAGTGAGGTATCCTACTGTCTGATGAGATGATCTTTTAAACATTCCAGCAGGACTTTTTTTTTTTTTTTTTTTTTTTTTTTTTTTTTTTTTTTACAGCATCCTAGTGAGTCACTGAAACATTTAAATTTGTGTATGTATCTAAACGTTGTATGTATAAATAATATAAATTGTGTATGGAACAACAAAATGCAAAGCATCATTTAAACGCTTTGGCTCTGTAGCTTTGCTAATAGCCTTTATAGCTTAGTAAACAAGCTAAAACCTCATCAGGGCTAGTTACACTAAACACCGCTAACAGTCTAGAGACTCGTTGTGTCACTCAGTGGGAATGTAAATGAAGTGTGGGACTGAGTCCGTTAAAACCCTCTACAAACACCCAAAGTAAACAAGCTTATCACTGCGGATTAGCAAGAGCAAGATAAACACTGGGGTACTGGCTTGATCGCTGCTAATAACTCAAGTAGATTCAATGGGAAGGCTATTGTTTGTGGAATTACGGTGAGTGAACACGGGTCAGTCAATACTGAATATAGGATACGTAATTATATGCATTAGATGGTTTGTTTAGTCTATTTTTGTTGTTTGGGTTTGCCAAACTATTTTATTTGATTTTATTTCTATTTACCACCTAAAAGTTTGGAAATACTCTAGACAGAACTGGATTTTGCACAAGCATTAATTATCGTCAATGCCTACTGGATTAAATATAACCCAGATTTTTATTTTTTTTTATTTTTTATTTTTTTAAACCATTTGTGGGTCAACACACCTTTATAGCAAACATTTGTCATTTGATAAAATGTTTTCATTATTTGTTTTGTCTTTTATCAATGCAGAGTCATTTACAAAATAATGATTTATGCTGATTTTGTCCAAAACCACACTTTTTGCAGGGTATTGTATGTTCAATTTTTAGTTTTATAAGTTATGAGACTTTTAATTTTCAAATATGTGATCCTGGACCACAAAACCAGTCATAAGGGTCTTTTTTTTTTTTTTTTAATTCATAATAAATAAGCTAGGATAGGGCAATATTTGGCCAAGATACAACTATTTGAAAATCTGGAATCTACGGGTGCAAAAAAATCAAAATATTGAAAAAAAATCAAAACCAAGATTTTATATATTTACAGTAGGAGATTTACAAAATATCTTCATGGAACATGATCTTTACTTAATATCCTAATGATTTTGGCATAAAAGAAAATTTGATAATTTTGACCCATACAATGTATTTTTGGCTATTGCTACAAATATACCTGTGCTACTTAAGACTGGTTTTGTGGTCCAGGGTCACATTTCGCCTTTATTTTCGCCTTATCTAGAGACCAGAATATCATAGAGACTCTTTTGGCTTGGTCCAGGTGAGCAGAGACAAATCCATCCTACTTACTTTTTTAGCTATGACCCTAATATCTCAGAAACACCTCTCCAATAGAGTCAAAATTGCCAGTCCCACAAACGGTTCTTCAGTACATGCTATAGCACTGTAAAATGCACGCCTGAGTGAGACAGAGTAAAGTGCACTTTATTACCCCGTCTCATCCCTCCATCTTTTATTCAGAGCTGATGGCAGCCTCTTCTTGCGCAGCCTTGTCACTAACACACAGTAATTCCACTCAGCTGGCACGACCGTAGGGCCGTAACTCAATGTGCAGCCTGGACAGCAGAAAACACACCCCACTCTTGTTTTAAAGAGATTTTGGTAGGTGTTGAATGGCAGCAAATAAAGCTGAAACGGAGTTTGGGTAGATTGCAACGTAGGTCTCAGTGATTTATGCGTGCTCTGCCCTTCTCAGAGGCTGCTGTGGTTTCGAATGAGTTTGAGAAGCGAGAGAGAGAAAGAAAAGAAGAAAGAAAATGGGCCTGAAATTGTGGTTGGCACAAGTCAAGCCTAGACCTCAGTATGATTGCTGAGTAGATACCCTCTCTCACGATACTCAATTTATGTCCAATGTCTTTATATATACAGCACTACAGGGAGACCTAAATATATTTCTGCCCTTGACACCCTAAAGGAGTCCAGTCTTCATCCCAAAACCAAAGCCCCCTGCTTCTGAGAGAGAAAATATACAGATTAAACAACTCAGTGTTTCTTGGGCCGACCGTTCAGTTTCATGCAGATGTTTTTAGCCCCTAAGACACCGATAAAGTAGTTTTTAGAAAGTCTGAGCCTGGCTGCTAGCTCAGCCATAATAATTTAATGAGAAACCAGATCAGCATTAAGGTATAACCCTCTTTAGAGACGACTCTAAAGAGAAGAGCGTGTCTATTCTCGGAGAAAGGCAGGTCAGAAGTGTCTGCAATTCTCCCCATTCTTTCATTATTCATCCATCGGAGCAGTCACTCCACGTGAGAGCGGCTTTCTCCGTCCGTCGGATGCAGATCCAGTGTCGAGATCCGTCAGCGAGAATGTCAGAAACTGACGCTAAGACACAGCAGAGCCTTAGACGGGCCTGACGGAGACGGCCGTTTACACCTCTTTATGTTCACGTCAGGGTTACATGGCAAAGATCAGAGGCTGAGGGGAAACCTGAGGAAGAGCTAGACGTGGAACGAGGAAGGTTAGGTGAGGAAAACGTAAGGTATAGCCGTTAGATGCTGGGATATTCATAAAACACTCATGCGTGTGCTATCTACAGCAGGTTAAGAAGAGATCTCTGGCAATTCTCACTCAGGAAACCAACCGTCAGGAGGCTCTAAGTGGCTGCGTACCTCTCAAAATACAGCGGTAACTTAAAGCGGCCGCACACATGCTCATCCTGGCTCTGTCGCTTGCTATTTTTCTCTTTCTTTTCTCCCCCCCTCACTACCCCATTACCATTCTCCCGGTGCTTTTGCTATAAAATCCAGCTTTGCTCCATAGATTTACGGCTGCAGTTTTGCTCTGCGGTTAAATATAATGTCAAGGCTCCAGACTCCGCGGGGTGTATTTCAAAACTACAGCCTCGCTCAGGTCTCTATGACGACAAAGAGCAGAAAATATTGTCTGTATGAAGCGGGCTGGGAGGTGCCTGGATTTACCAGATGTAGCCACACGGCCTCCGTCGAAGACAGAATCTATATTTCCCGGCAGGCTCTCCAGACACAGTAAAGAAGTGCTCCAGCGGTCGAGCTTCAAGCATCAAACTAGTGATTCAGAAGGTCAAAAACACAATTTAGTCATAAAATGATTCAGACAGTCGCTTATCAGCTCGCTCTCACCCTTTCATGAAATGGCTTGTGAACGAGCACTCTGTTTCTTTTCTAGTATTAGCCATCGGCTGTTCATGCATGAATGTCACGTCTGTTTTTTTCCATTCTCCACTTCTGATAGTCTGAAGTGCTGGGGGTAAGAGTGGCAGCCTTTGGTAGGGTGAAGTGTCAATCAAGTGCTCTGATCCTTGTGACACCGGTAGTCTGGGGTTAGAACACTGTAATCAATAGTCTGATTATGAAACAGAGGCTGAAGTGTGTGAACCACTAGTTGCAGATGCAGAGAACTTTTTTTTTTTTTATTTACTCACCCACATGAGGTTTCAAAAGTAAATGCATGCCCCAAATGTCACATTTTTTGTTAAAAAAAACACTACTTACACTATCAAAAAAAAAAATATATATATTAATAGATATATAGAAAAATAGAAAAAAATAATAGATATAGAAAAAGAAAAATAGATATAGAAATAGAAAAATTATATATATATATATATATATATATATATATATATATATATATATATATATATATATATATTTTTTTTTTTTACATTAACAATGTAATCAATATTCTATTTGTTAAAGTCAAGTACAAATCTCATCACGTTAGTGTTTTTATGCCTTTTACTTTTTTTTCCCAAACTAACAACTCAAGGCAGTAACAATTTAAACAGTATATTTTATTTGTGAACTTAATAATTAACTTTACAATAATTAATTATTTTTTAAGTTTTCAGATTGTCAGTCATCAAAGCTTGGTAAATATTGGTTAGACTATTTACTTTAAATTTCACCAAGCAGATTACTTACTAAAAACTCACATAAAATATGTTTTCATGCCATTTTTTGTCTTATTTTGAAGTAACAAAATGGTTTTATCTAAGTGTGTAAGTTGTTTTTGTTGAATAAACATTACTTACACTATCAGAAAATATATATATTTTTTATATTTCTACAGTAACACTGTAATCAATATTTATTCTATTTATTAAAGCCAAATATGTATCTCATCTAGTGTTTTTAGGCATCATCATCAGTCATCAAAGCTCTGTAAATACTGGTCACAGACGTGAAGACTTACTTTAAATTTTACCAAGCTGATTACTTACTAAAAACTCACACAGATAATGTTTTCATGCCATTGTAAGTCTTATTTTGACATAACAAAGTGGTTATATCTAAGTTGATTACCTACTTTTTTTTTAAATTAGTCTTCCCATTAACGCCTTCCCATTAACACATTATATTGTTAATTCAGACTGATTCGCGAATGCAAAATGCACATAAACACAAGAGGCGGAACTTATTGCATGAACCAATCACAGCCGATCATAACCAGTCATATCCAATCCTCGTCTTTTTTTCGTGCGAGTATGTGTTTACTGACAGTCGTATAGCTTTGGGGCAAAGTAAGGGAGAAGTAATGATGACATAACATCTATTTTTGATTGAACTAATCCTTAATTATTATGACGCACTTTCACTCTCACTCTCACGCACAGGCAAACTCTCAAACTACCCATCTGACACAAGAACTGCCATTTTACATCACTGTAACTGCTTTGCGGCTCTGGCCTTTATCTCTCTAGTGTACCAAGCCCAAGCCGCTGAGCTGTTAAACTCATTGGCAATTAATTTAAGTTTATTTGACTGCTGAGACTTTATTACACTGCAGCTTACTCAAACAGCTCTTCATCTTGCCGCTACTGCAGCAGCGGCGAGTTCTTATGCTTAGGAGATGTCTATCAAAAACACACGCACAGGTGTTCCAAAGCTGTGTCTGTTTTGACTTGCTCTTCAGAACCAAAGTGCAGGTACGTCTGCATTTCTCTGATCCTTCCGAGACTTGAAAGCGCTAGATATAAAACACGCTTCTAGTCCCTATCAGTTTGCGTATACAAAAGAAAAAACGCACAGCAAGTGAACAAAAACGTCGGCCAGAATAAAACCATAACAATGCCAGAGTTGAAAGACAGATATAGTATAATCCTTGTCACTTGAAAGCAAAGAGATCATAGATAAAGCAAACCCAAGGGCTTTTTGGAGGGCTACTGTGTCTATCTAAGGCAAAACAGGCTCTTCTTAACAAACCAAATATGATGGAAGACAAAAAGATTGTTATAAAAACTCCCTTCTGTGTCTTTTGTTCTCTCTTATGCTTTCGTCTGTCATTTTCTCCCTTTGTTGATTTATCTCTACTGGATAAAAGCCTTTCAACATGCCCCTCAGGGTGATTCTGATCCTACACTGGAGTAAAAAAGTGAACTTTCTGACTTATCGTTCTCTAACCAAATTTGATTCAGAACAGCTATGACCATTAGGTCATGAGCAGAATTGTCTTACGAATGAACTATGACAGAAAACCCAAGAGGCGGGAGCAATCTTTGACCTTGCCTCATCATTTGAGAGGAGTGACCCTTTTTATCAGTAGAATCATTTCGAGCACTCATATCCACTTTCTAATCCCCGTTTTAATAATTAATACGTGGCGTATCTTTACCTGCTCCAGTGGCAGCGTGCGCCGTGTGCCGGCGAGGCACTTGAGGCACACGTTCGGCTCAAGAGCTCTCCACAGCCTCCTCTCGCCCGGCCCTGAGAGAGCTGGAGAAGTGCTTTCCACTCATCCTTCAATGGTCACCCTCCCCCTTTCCTCTCTGGCCTCTCCACGGCCCTTGCTCTTTCAGATCCTTGAAGGACAATGCTCAGTTTTCAAAGAAAAGAAGGGAAAAAAGAGGGCCCCGGTGTCAAAGCTTTGCCTGTTTGCTGACGGAATGTCTAAAAAGAAGCACCTCATAAATCAAAACGGGCAAGAAAGGCTATTGTTCTTCCGAGAGCTTGCCTACTTGTCTTCCTCAACCCCTTTCCTCCCTCCCTCCCTTTTCTTTTGCCCTCTGCCAAAGTAAAAGAAGTGAGGTAAGAGGATCGTTGGAGGCTTTTAAGTTTTTTTTGTGTCTTGTAACTTTTTCTTCTCCTGCTTTTCTTGGTCTAAACCAGAGTTTGTTTCCACCTCCCTCACCCTGCCCCCAAAACCATTGATAGCGGTAGCTGTTTAACAACATAGCTTGGTAGTTTTGTTACTTTGCGTCATCAGTAGCGGTTCACATCAGCAAGCAAGTGCGTTCACACCAATTGCAAACCACACTAGAGTCCATATAAAGCTTATCTATCGTTCTGTCATTCTATCTGTCTATATCTAATGATTTATCTATCATCTATTGATCTATATCATTTTGTCTATCATTGTCTATCTATCTTTATCTAATGTTCTATCTATCGTACTGTCGTACTATTGTTCTGTCTATATGTATATAATGTTCTATCTAATCTGTCTATCTATCATTCTGTCATCTATCGTTCTATCATTTGGTGATTCTATTTATTGTTCCATCTATCTATCTATCTATCTATCTATCTATCTATCTATCTATCTATCTATCTATCTATCTGTCTATCTATCGTTCTATCGTTTGGTGATTCTATCTATGTATCTATCTATCTATCTATCTATCTATCTATCTATCTATCTATCTATCTATCTATCTATCGTTCTGTCGTTTGGTGATTCTATCTATCTATCTATCTATCTATCTATCTATCTATCTATCTATCTATCTATCTATCTATCATTCTTTCTATCATTCTATCGTTTGGTGATTCTATCTATCTATCTATCTATCTGTCTATCTATCTATCTATCGTTGTAACTATCATTCTGTCAATCTATCGTTCTATCATTCTTTCTATTTATATTTGTCTATCTGTCTGTCTGTATATCTATCTATCTATATCTAATGTTCTATCTATCTATCTATCTATCTATCGTTCTATCATTGTCAATCTATCGTTTTATCATTCTTTCTATCTATATTTGTCTGTCTGTCTATCTATCTATCATCTATGTATCTATCTATCTATATCTAATGTTCTATCTATCTATCGTTCTATCGTTCTGTCGTTCTATCTATATCTAATGTTTTATCTGTCTATCTATCTATCTATCTATCTATCATTCTATCTATCTAATGTTCTATCTATCTATCTATCTGTCTATCTATCTATCATTCTGTGATTGATCTATCTATATCTAACATTCTAACTATTTATCATTGTTCTATCGTTCTATCTATAGTTCTAATGTTCTATTGTTCTATCTGTTGTTCTATCGTTCTCTCTATCATTCTGTTATTGCTTCCATCCATTCATCATCCTAATTAGCAATTTTAATCCTTTATATACAGGAATATATACATATGTGTGTGTGTGTGTAGTATTTGCGCCATTTGTGTGAGTGTTTCTTTACTCCCCAGCACAGTAGGTGTGGGTGGTTCATTTAACAGTAAAAGCCTGCATTATCTCTCACCTCATTAGCACCACACATGCACACATACAGCTGGTTTGCTCCTATTGTGCAATAATTAGTAAATAAACTTTTTTTTTCTGAAACCACACACTAGGAGGCTAAATATCAGTAAGCCAACACATTTATATTTCTTCCAGACTAGAAATAAACAGCTAAACCGTGCAGATGAGGGTGCATGAGTGCGTCACTGCATAAAAAGGCACTAACATAATCTGTTTTCATTTCACAGAGATTAATGAGTTTTTTTTTCCTTGTGTTCTTTCCCTCAAACTCTCACTCCAGTGTTCTGACAGAGCAGTAATCAAACTGATATTATCATAATTGGATCTGTGGCCAGCTCTTTAGAGAAGCCATGTAACCACACAAATCTGCCAACAGTTTTCCATCAAATAAATCAACATGTTACCTCCTGCTGCCTTAGGCTGTTCTCGCTTTCTGAATCCAGCGCTGCGTGATTTTCAATTGCAAAATGGGGATTTTTTTCACACATAGTTTCAGCTGTGTGATCTTGAAAAATTCTTTAGCGCAGAGACTTGGTGCTTTGCAGTTGCTGTACAGCACAAAAACAGCAGAATGCAGCAAAAATCTAGGTCTACAGCAGCACCTGGTACATACATATATAGTTTTGAAATTTATGTCCACATTGAAATGCTCTCCATGGGTTTTGTTTATGATAACACCTCTCTCTGCTCTGGTGCTGAGGGGCTCTCACCTCTAACTACTGAACACCAGTGGTAAAAATAGTCAGGCTTTTACTGAACACTGTTTGGAGAGATAGAATAAACTGTGATCCACTGAAGTGTGTGTGATATCCCTCAACAAATTGTTTGCAGACTCTTGAATTGCTCGTAGCCTCGTTTCCACAGGGTGTAAACACGAAAGCAGGATTACACCAGACGCTGACAGCGCACTTCACAATGCGGCAGTAAATTAGCCCTGGCGCTAACAACAAGGCTCGATACTCCAGAGACAACAGTCCAACAAGAGCTTTATCTGTTTGCACACTGATACCCCAAGGAGGCTCATTCTGGGTCTGTTGACGTCTGAGCGTGGCTGAAATTTACACTTTGTTATCTTTGCTTATCTTTTCTTATCTCCATCCCTTAAATTTGGTGTTCTGTTATTTTCTTTGGTTGATTTCTCAGTCAGCAGAAGCGCAACTTTCTTCAGATGTGTTTCCGCACTTTTTAACACGTTTAAGCGCGTGTGCCAATGAAATAGGAGCCATACCCCCATGTGTCTGTCAAAGTCCTCTGTTATCACCTCTTCCACTATAATCCACTCTTCCTGATTGGACAGGGTTGTGAAACCCAAGCCTGTTTGGCGTTAACATGCATGTTCACTTTTCATTTAAAAAATGTCCCTTGATTGCGGTCCTGCACGTACCCTATCCATTTCACCCTGTAACTCCCCTAAAAGCAGATTGCTGTCTTTAAACAAGGCTGAAGAACTTTCATGTGGAATGCACATATGTTTTGAAGGCCTTTTTTAAGTGTGGTCATTTGTGTTAGCCTCTTTGAAGTATACATCATTGTTTAGAGCTGGGTGGTCAGTAGTATAAGACTGTCGTTGAGGTCATACATTAGAACACTATTGGAATCAGAATCAAATATGTACAGTTGAGGTCAAACTGTTAGGACAAAATGCATGCTAGGACAACTCAGGGACTCATATGCAACTATTACAGAAGGTTCAAATGCTCACCTATGCTTCAGTAGGAAACAGGATGCATTAAGAGCTGGGGGGTGGAAGCTTAGGAATTTGAAGATCAGAGTAAATTTAACTTATTTTGTCTTCTGGAAAACTGTAAATATCTTCTGTAGCTTCTGAAGGCCATATTAAATGAAAAAAAAAAATATGATTTTTGAGTAAAATAAGAAAAATGTGCACATCTTCATTCTGTTTTCAAAAGTTTTCACCCCCTGCTCTTAATGCATCAGGGTTTTTTTTTTTTTGTTTTTTTTTTCCTTCTGAAGCATCAGTGAGCGTTTGAACCTTCTGTAATAGTTGCATATGAGTCCGTCAGTTGTCATCAGTGTGAAAAGATGGATCTCAAAATCATACAGTCATTGTTGGAAAGGGTTCAAATACACAAAAATGCTGAAAAACCAAAGAATTTGTGGGATGTGGATGTTAAAATAAATAAATATACACATTTTTCAACATTAATTAGACCTTCTAAAATGAACTTTGTATTAATAGACAAATTAGTAGTAGTTTTTATATGTTGTTTTATATGTATAGTTTTATATGTTTTTATATAGTAGTCTGTCTTAAAAATGCGATATTGGTTGATCTAGCCATTTTTTTAGGAAAGGAACAAATAACACTTCCCCAAGGCTTCTGAAAGATCTTGTATTACATCAGACAGCCCTAACTATTAAGAAGTAGCCATGCCGTTTAACATGGTTTGTGCATCTGTGACGTTGAATGCTTGTTTTGTTTAGCAGCTGATGCTAATCACATTTGACCCAGAATCATGGCCTTGAATCGGTTCATTGATTGAGGAGTGCCACATGCTCCATATGTTTGATTGCATTATGCAAAGTTTTGTTTTCATTAGGCTTCCATCTAACCCGTTCCTTTCTCTTTCTTTCTCCATAGGGACCTAATGCCGAAAACCCTGGAGGGCCAGATCACCATGGAGAAAACACCAAGCTACTTTGTGACCCGCGAGGCTCCGGCCCGGATCTACGCCATGTCCCGCGACACCAAGCTGATTGTGGTAGTCCGGGACCCTGTCACGCGAGCAATCTCCGACTACACGCAAACGCTGTCCAAGAAACCTGACATTCCTACTTTTGAGAGCCTGACGTTCAAAAACAGGACTACAGGGTTGATCGACACCTCGTGGAGCGCCATTCAGATCGGCATCTACGCCAAACACCTGGACAACTGGCTGCAGTTCTTCCCCATGAGCCAGATCCTGTTCGTGAGCGGAGAGCGGCTGATCAGCGACCCAGCCGGAGAGCTGGGCCGTGTGCAGGACTTCTTGGGCCTCAAGAGGATCATCACAGACAAACACTTCTACTTCAACCAGACCAAGGGTTTCCCTTGTCTCAAAAAGGCCGAGGGCAGCAGCAAGCCCCATTGCCTGGGTAAAACCAAAGGGAGGACCCATCCAAACATTGACCCTGAGGTCGTGCAAAGACTTAGAGACTTCTACAGGCCTTTCAACATGAAGTTCTACCAGATGACTGGGCATAATTTTGGTTGGGATTAACTGCGAACGGAGGACTTGTTGTTTTCTTTCATTTTCTGTGTATTTGAAATGGCAAAAAGACATTGAGATGATTGCTATATATATGTAAAATGTACAGAAATCTATTTTATAATAATTTATTTTTAATTTCTAAGCAATTAATTCACTAAGCTGCCTAACCATATTGTACATAACGTCCGGCCCAACTCTAGTCTCACCACCGACATTCCACCTTTTTGATTTGCTGTGCGTATTTCCATTCACAATGAATTTAATGGTGCTTCCGAATTCGAAAAAGGTTTGACAAACAAAAAACAGTTTGTTACGGGTATTGTGCATTTATAAACCAACAGCGACTTGTCTAGTGACGTGTGTCTTCGTGAACTTTATTTCACTCTCTGATCGCATTTAGTGTTTCACTACACTCCATATTGGCTCGAGTCCTACTATGTTCAGCTGATAAGCGAGAGAACTGATTCGATGTGTCCCTTTACTCAATAACATGACGATCAATAGCCCTAATTGCTACTTACAGTGTCACAGTCGACCGCTGGCCTTTCACTCGCAGGTTCCTGTAATGAATGGCCAATCCATCGATGGCTAAATCGTATCTCGGACAACAGCAAGGCGGCATGTCGTCATTATGCTAATCGCGTAACATATCTGAACTGATCGATTAGCTTCAGAAGTGGCCTGCTGTCCTGTCTGAAAGGTTCAAAGGTCAAGATAGCATTGAAAGGAACTGGATTTGTTTAAAAAGCAAAAGAGCCAAATGATGACACACATGAGCCTCATAGATGGCAGGCCCCTATCATTATGAAGAAGCTTTACTCATACTAGAATATAAAACCCCCTAACGTGAAGGGTAGCGGTTCTCGTTCTTCCCATCAAAACGCGTTTTCCGCCACATCTCAGTTCTCCTATTCTTGCCAAATTTAAACAAGCTTGCATTGAAATGCCTCATTGTTCATCTTTTTCTCATGCAAGCCTTCATGTGCTTTTGTTTGTCTTTCTACTTGAAAGCGCGGAGGAACAGTCGGTCGCTCTTTATCTGTGAAACTCATCCCGTGACCGCTGAGATGGCGGCTGTCTCGAAGGCAAGATGAATGGGCAGCTCTGGTTACTGTTTGCTCAGAGCACCTGATTCAGGATCAGCTCGCAAGGTGTAGGGTTTGAAGGGTGCATGGAGCCAACATGTCACTTTTTACGCCAACGTCAGGCTGAGATGCTGTTCCTGGACCAGAATTCAAGAGGTGAGGTCACAAGGCAGAATATAGCATTACGAATGTACTGAAACTTCGCCTTTTTCACCCCTATTTAATATACTGGAAAATGAAATGCAGAGGGAAAGGTTGTCTAATTGTTTGTTTTTGGATGGATGCGTTTAAAAAAAAAGAAAACGGCAAAGCAAAATGAAAGCGTTCTGTATCAGCTCACTAATTTTTGTGGTGTTTTACAACATGCTGTGCCTCGAACCAGTCCTGTGCTATGCTAAGCCAACTTCCTTTCATTTAGAGAGGAGATTGTAATATTTATCAGCTGTGAGGACACAGCCATACGATTCTTGTTGGCCTTCGAGTCTGAATTAAGGGAAATTTCCCAGGGCATTTTTCCTACTTTCAGTTCATCAAGTAATCAAATGTTCTAAGGAGGCAGAAGAGGAACAATGTGAACTGTAATCAAATCATCAAAGCTTGTTTCTTGCATTCACGTTGTGTTAAAAGCAAATCAGTTGGATGATGGAAGTGAAATAGGGTCAAGCAAATTGTCATTAAATGCTCGCCCATAAAGCCTCCTGTGATTTCTACCAGTGCAATTGAGTTTTTTGGTTCAGAAACAATTGTCCCAGGATGTCTAAAAGGAGCTTTTATTGCTTAGGCATTTTCTGGGTAAAGTTTGTCACTTACTGATTACATGTGAACTGCATACGAATTCTGATCTTTTAAAAAAATTGGTATGGGCAAAGTTTCATATCTTTGCTCATGGTCAGGCAGTGTGTGCTGATGCATCTGTTTAATGGTTGAGTTTTATTCAACCTCATAGAGATATCCAGATGTTAGAAATGTTTGTCTTACTCTGAGTATAACACAAATACATAGACTAGAAATGATCTTTATGTACAAATGATGAGGAAGACATGTAAACCAAGTATTTTGTGGTATCAAAAATTAATTTTACACCATGAAAGAGAAAAATGGAACAGATGTTTCTAGATAATTAAATACTGAACATTCATACTTGTGCTTTGTATGAAGAATAAAATAAAATATATATTTTACCAAACTATTGAACTCTGTCTTGTCTCTGATCACAGGTTATGTGTCTTCTTGTAGTATGTATTGATAGATAAAATAAACAATTATTGACTACAGATTTATGTGAAAATATGTTTCTGAATTTTATTTTTGTGTAAAAAAATCGAATTTTGAAAGTTCAGTTAATTTTTTTAACTCTCCCATAAAGCATTAAATTGCATCTTATATGATAAAGTAATTGTAAGGCCAGTGACAAATTCTTAGTGAGAATAGATCAATGAGTCAATGAATGAATGAATGAATCTGCTTATTATTTATTAAACCTATACAAGTATAACTTTTACATGTAGTTTCTTGACATTGAAAAATTACTGAACAGTCAAGGAAGATCACCGTATTTTAAAGTGCAGTGAAACGATTAATCACATCCAAAATAAAAGTTATTTACATAATATATGTGTGTACTCTGTATATTTATTGAAAGTTAAATGTTTATATTTTAAAAAATATTTACATGCATGTATATATGTTTGTATAAATCTATGTAAATAAAACATTTTATATATAAATATAACATTTTTCTTAAATATATACATGCATGTATGTGTATTTATATATGCGTAATACACAATAAATATATAATGTAAACAACAACTTTTATTTTGGATGCGATTAATCGCGATTAATAGTTTAACAGCATATATATATATATATAGGTCAGATTTCCATACAGTCATCACTGAAAATAGTTATAACATGTTCAGAAAGTGTCTATGACTCAGTCCGGTATGAACCGGCTCGTCATAGTCATTCCTTTCTGAATCGAATAACATTTTTGATTCACTAAAAAGAACCGGCTCATAAGAGTCATTCATTTGGGAAGCAGACACTAGTTGAGCTAAATGTTTTGATTCGCTAAAAATAACCGGTTCATGAGTCATTTGTTTGTGAGTTCGGAATGCTTTGGTTTCCTTGAATGTTCAAGACAGACAACGAATTCACATTGAAATCTCATGTAAAACATGATTACTTTTGCTGTGACGCTGAAGATTCAGTAACTATGTTAGTTAGCTATTCAGTTAGCTACGTTTTTGAATATATTTGCTGTTTAATGGTTTGTTCTGTTATTCATTTTAAGGTTTGACCTAATTTAATCGCTTAAATTTTGCTGCAAAAACATTATACGGGTCCGTTTAATGACAAATTTAGATTACGACAGTTATTTATGGTGTTGTCATGCTCAGTGAACTGTATTTTTTACCTCAGCAATAACCGTTGATTTTTAAAAGTTTTTGTTGTAGCCAAGACTTTACAGAGTGTTTTCGGTGTTTGTAAGGTAGCTGTAGTTTGTTACAACATTATTATGTAAATAATAATATTGGTATTGTAAATACCAATTTGACACAATACAAACACCTCTTAATAAGAACAAGAAGCTCAGGAAGTTGTTTTTGCACCTTGAAATGACCACTGTATGTCTTTGTAGTTCTCCTTCAGAGAAGGATTTGGGCAGCATCTAGATCTGCACCAGGTACAGCTTCTTTCTCCATATTGCCTCATATATAGAGGAGACAGTCAGTGGATACATTCCTGCAGCCCACCCACTGACCCTCTAATGAAAGGACATCTCTGTCCGTGTACCTGTGGTGAGATCCACCAGCACACCGGTGTGTTTATTGCTGGTCAGAGCCACCAGGCTATCAAACAAGACTGCAGTTCTTCTTTTTCAGGCAGTGCAGTCTCTAGGGACAGGTGATTTGCACCTGGGTTAGAAAGTGTGGTGGAGCAGCATCTGCCATGGACACTAAAACCTTACAAAGCCCTATATGGGTCACCTGAGGATGTATGAGGGATCTTTTGTTCTGCTGGTTGTGCAGGTTGCTTCAAACTACTTTCCAAAAAAGTTTGTCCTGGAATTGTGCGTGCCATATAGGCAGATTGAAAAGTTTAAAAGTAGGAAATCTTAGTGGCCAGCTTTTGGCATCAATGGCTGTTTCCATCCAAGTTGAAAATGTAATTTTTGAATTAGTAAGTATTTATTTGTTCAAGAATACAGCAAAACCATTACATCCAGACAGTTTTGTGAGCTCAGAGTATCTAATAATTTGAGCAAATTATTCAGTCACGACTCCTTTGATGCATATCTAGAAACTTCTAAAGTAAATTTGTTTTACCCTGTATTCCTGTGTTTGTACTGAATACAATATCCACCTCAGGCAAGCATATAATTATTTTTTTTCATATGCATTCTGGAAATTTTATAAGTGTGTCTTGATTCCATGCAGTATCCCACAAAATGTGCTATTGCCACAACCATTTTCCTGGGCAATAACAGTGTTAAATTTTTTTTTTTTTTTTAGCATCTTAAATGATAAAGGTCAAAGTAATGATTCACAGAAAGATTTCATTTTAGATATCTCAAAAATTGCATAAAAATATGTGGATGGAAACCCATCTTACCACCTTATGAGTCCTAACTTTTTTTGAATGAGAATTTTTTTATTATCATAGATTGTTTCCAGACCCACAGTTGAGGTCAAAAGTTTACATACACCTTGCAGAATCTGCAAAACGTTAATTATTTTACCAAAATAAGAGGGATCATAAAAATGCATGTTATTTTTTTTTTATTTAGTACTGACCTGAATAAGATATTTCACATAAAAGACGTTTACATATAGTCCACAAGAGAAAATAATAGTTGAATTTATAAAAATGACCCGTTCAAAAGTTTACATACACTTGATTCTTTATACTCTGTTGTTAACTGAATGATCCACAGCTGTATTTTTTTTTTTTTTTTTTGATAGTTGTTCATGAGTCCTTTGTTTGCCCTGAACAGTTAAACTGTCTGCTGTTCTTCAGAAAAATCCTTTAAGGTTTTTCAGCATTTTTGTGTATTTGAACCCTTTCCAGCAATGACTGTATGATTTTGAGATCCATCTTTTCACACTGAGGACAACTGAGGGACTCATATGCAACTATCACAGAAGATTCAAATGCTTACTGATGCTCCAGAAGAAAATGCATTAAGAACTAGGGGTGAAAACTTTTGAACAGAATGAAAATATTTTTCTTATTTTGCCTAAATATCATATTTTTCTCATTTAGTACTGCCCTTCAGAAGCTACAGAAGATACTTGCATATTTCCAAGAAGACAAAATAAGTTACATTTACCCTGATCTTCAAATTCCAAAAGTTTTCATCCCCCAGCTCTTAATGCATTGTTTTTCCTTCTGAGGCATCAGTGAGCGTTTGAACCTTCTGTAATAGTTGCATATGAGTCCCTCAGTTGTCCTCAGTGTGAAAAGATGGATTTCAAAATCATACAGTCATTGTTGAAAAGGGTTCAAATACACAAAAATGCTGAAAAACCAAAGAATTTGGGACCTGAAGGATTTTTCTGAAAAACAGTGGTCTGTTAAACTGTTCAGGACAAATAAGGGACAAAAAACAGCTGTGGTACAAGGTAATTTTTCATAAATTCAACCATTATTTTTTTGTGGGCTATACAGTGCCCTCCACTAATATTGGCACCCTTGGTAAATATGAGTAAAGACGGCTATGAAAATAAATCTGCTTTGTTTATCTTTATGATCTTACATTCAAAAAATTCACAAAATGCTAACCTTTCATTGAAGTAAAACAATTAAAAGTGGGGGGAAACTTACGTTATGAAATAAATGTTTTTCTCATATGCATGTTGGGCACAATTATTGGAACCCTTTAGAAATTATAATGAGTAAAATATCTCTGAAGTATATTCCCATTCATATTTGCATTTATTTAGCACACTAGAATGACTAGGAGTATGATATTGTCCAGCAATAACTTCCTGTTTCACAGGATTATAAATATGAGGAGCACAAAGGCCAAATTTCCTTAATCATCCATCACAAGGAATAAAACCAAATAATATAGTTTTGATGTGCAGAACAAGATTGTTGAGCTTCACAAAATAGAAAGTGTCTGTAAGAAAAGAGCTAAAGCATTGAAAATCCCAATTTCCATCAATAATTAAGAATTCCAATCAACTAAAGATGTTACAAATCTGCCTGGAAAAGGATGTGTGTCTATATCGTCCTAATGCATGGTGAAGAGGAGAGTTTAAGTGTCCAAAGATTCTCCAAGGATCACAGTAGGAGAATTGCAGAGATTAGTTGAGTCTTGGGGCCAAAAGACTAAAAAAAAAAATTCAAACAGCCCCTATGTCACCACATGTTGTTCAGGAGGGTTTTAAGAAAAATCCTCCTTGCTCATCCAAAAACAAACTCTAGCATATTCAGTTGTCAGACACAACTTGAATTTCAAATGTGAATGGCTTCTGTGGTCAGATGAAACTAAAAAAAAGAGCTTTCTGGCAGCAAACACTCAAGATAGGTTTGGTACAAAAAGTACCCCATGTACACGGTTAAATATACTGCTGGATCTTTAATGTTGTGGGCTTATTTTTCTGCCAGAGGTCCTGGACATCTTGTTCAGATACATGGCATCATGGATTCTAGCAAATACCAACAGATAAAAAATGTAAACTTGACTGCATCTGTTAGAAGTGCTATAATGAGCTGTGGTTGGATCTTCCATCAGGACAGTGATCCAAATCAAACATTAAAATCAACACAAAAATGTGTCACTGAGCATAAAATGAAGCTTCTGCCATGGCCGTCCCAGTTGCCTAACCTCAACCCTATAGAAAATGCGTGAGGTGAACTGAAGAGAAGAAGCACCAGCACAGAGCTGGGAAACTAAAGGATCTGAAGAGTTTCTGTATGAAGGAATAGTCTCTGATCTCTTGTCAGGTGTTCTCCAAACTCTTCAGGCATTAAAGAAGAAAACACAGAGCTGTTATCTTGAATAAAGGACATTGCAATAATTGGGTGCCAATAATTGTGGTCAACATGAACTACAGAAAAACATTTATTTCATAAAGAGATTTTCCCCCTGCTTTCCATGGTTTTACTTAAATGATAGGTTAGAAAATATTGTGAATTTTTTGAGTGAAAGATTAAAAGGATAAACAATGCAGATTTACTCTTACAGCCACCTTTGCTCATATTTACCAAGGGTAATATTTGCCAATATTAGTGGAGGGCACTGTATGTTAAAAAAAATAATTAACATTTTGCAGATTCCACAAAGTGTATACAAACTTTTGACCTCAACTGAATTTTTTTAATATTTGAAATACTACTCTATTTCCCTAGTGACTGTTGCCACTGTCATCTGTGTTTCCAGCTCTTTTTTCCACTCTAAGGGTTGGCTGACATTCTGTAGGGTTGACATGAACTGAAAACACAGCTGGCCCTGGGGACCCCCTATGGGGCTGAGGTGTTACCCGATCTTAGAGATCCTTGGCTGGAATAGAGCAAAGCCGAGCCTTGGGTGTCTCTTCGGTCCTCTGGGGAGCAAAGCATTCTAGGGGACGGAGACGAGTGCAAGAGCCATATGCTCTGCTGTAAACAACAGGGAGTCTGCGGCCCACACGGCAACACTTCAATGCTGTTAGTGTGCAACTACAACAATCGTAATTTAATCCCAAAACCGCTGGTCCCCTTATTGTTACGATAATTGCTAGTTGGAAGGATTTCGAAGATTTAACTCAAATCACTCCTGCTGGAACTTGTCACATATTTAGCTAATTGACATACCCTGTTAGAGATAGCTGAAAATGACGCCATGAGGGAACGCACTTGGCCTCGTGAAAAGAATGACATGTCTCGGCTTTCCATTTTTCTGCGTCGTGCCATAATTGTTTTCCTTTCATCAAGATAACAGTCAACACTGGCATGTCTGAGACTGGATAATTGCTCACCACAAGCCAAAGTGTAGACTTCATTCCGGTTAGTCTGTTTACACCATTCCGACTTTACTGGGCTCCATCCAAAACCTCATTCTGTTGGCGTGATCCATACCGATAAAGGATGAACCTGATTAGGCGGTTTACAGGTGAATGACATGTCTCTTTCTTAAAGACATGAGGGCTCTGAGCCAGGACACCAGAGGAAGTGTTTATGCTGCTGCTGTTAAGCTCTGGGCACTGAATGGTATCCAGTAATTGCTACTTTACTCCTAACCGATGAGTTGCTGTCGTCACAGCCGCCGCGGGATGTTGTGGGTACGGCTGCTATTGTGTTTGAGGTTTGGATGGGTGCAGACACCTGGCCCTTTCTTGACACGCAAAGCCCCCATGCCTCAGTTATAAACTCACATTTTCCCTATGACTTTGATTGCTTTCTAGCATATTTGATCTGTTGAACGTGTACCATGGAGGAAAATACGGCTGGCAGAAAAGAGAGGAGGAATCAATAATTCAGCATGCTCTGCCCCCTTGATGCCACATTAATTCGTGAACTACATGATGCTGTCTTCCATTAAAATGTGGTGCTTGTGCTTTCATGACAACACACTCCTCCATTTTATGTTTTAAAAGTGTCAAGTCATGGCTGGAAATGTAACTGATTTTGTCTTTCTTTTGTTACACATGTGTCAAGGATAGAGGAAAGAAAACTGGCAGTAAATTTTCCATGATGACCACATTGTTCGTCCACACCGAAAGAGTTGTGTGCCAGTCAGAATTAGATTGAGAATTACTTTGGAATTCCAGTAAAATTCCAAAATTTAAGTTAAATTTGAATTGAGGTAGCAAACTCATTTTAAATGTAAGGAAGTAATAATTAAAATTAATGAAAAATAATTAATATAACAAATGTTTTTTGTAGAAAAGCAAAGTTTTTTAAAACTTTTTAAATGTTTTTTTCCATTTTAATGGTTTAATTAACTTTTTATAGTCAGAACCATCTCTAATTAATTTCAGAAAATGTAATTAATTTTTCTGGTCAATAAAATCCTTTAAAAAATAATGTTTTAATAATTATTTTATTTTATGTTTTGATTTTTCTAGACTCTGTTTTAATGGTTATATATATATATATATATATATATATATATATATATATATATATACATATACATATCGCCATTTTTGTATTTTTATTTTTTAACCAAATTCTGTGTTTTCCATTAATTTTCTAGATTACATTTTAACATTTTTTTTTTTTTTTTTTTTAATCAAAAGCATCTCTAATTAATTTCAGAAATACTATGTTGTGTATTTAAATTTATCTGGTAAAGAAATATTGGTAAATATTTTTTTTTCTGGTAAATATTCCTTAAAAAATAATGTTTTAATAATTTCATTTTCCGTTTTAATTTTTCTAGACTCTGTTTTAAATGCTTAATTAAAAAAAAAAAAATTAATCAAAAGGCATGTCTAATTAATTTAAATAATGAAACATACACAATTTAACAGCAATTTATTAAAAGTTTAACAAAAAGTACATTTTAAAATTGTATTTTATTTATTTATTTTTTCTCAAATTGGTTTTATTTTTACCAAATTCTGTTTTCCATAAATTTTCTGGAATCCATTTGAATGGTTTCACTCATTTTTTTTTAAATAATTAAAAACATTTCTAATTAATTTCAGAAATATATATTCTGTGTATACTGTGTATTTAAATTTTTCTGGAAAAAAAATGTTTTAATAATGTATTAGTAGCAGTAGCAGTAGTAGTATCATGACATTGTAAACTTAAAAACTAGTGGCTCAAATAAAATGCAGAGTTTCCCACTTAAAATTTTGATTTCGTGGTTTTTATATGCATTCAACTCGTAAATGTGATGTTTTTGACGTTTTCACCTTGAATAACAATTCAGTAGATACCCTTTCATCTCATTCAAAGTCCAAGAACTGTTGGCTGCATTTGTCCGAATTTGTAAGTGTTGTGGCCTTGGATTTTTAAAGGATACTCAAGAAGATTGTTTGAGACGCTGTTATCTTGCTTTCTGAATATCTGAGAAATACCGCTACTCTACAAGTTTGTATTAGCTGTGAATCACACTTATGGACAAAAGAAACTATCTGACATACAACACCCTCACAGGTGTTTCCTTCAATTTGGCTTTCTCAGAATGTGTGTTACTCCATTTAATATGCTTGCGTGCTTCCTTTCACTTGATAAAATCTACACTAGGTCCTTGTGCCAACCAGATTAAACATATTCCATCTCTTACTTATATAAAATATCAAATGTCGATCATAATCTTCGTATATGTGGCTATCGAGGACCTTTTGGCCAAGAGACTGACAGGTAACTCTCTAGGTTACCTGTGCAGGATCTCACTGAGGTTTAGGATGAGGTAACTATCACAGGAAGCAGCATGCTGGATCATGCAGCTGTCTTTTATATGTTGGTGTTGGTTTTAGTGTAGACATAGAAGAGGAAATGTAAATAAATGGCACGGTATGTACGCAGGTGGGGAGAGACGGACAAAGAAAGAAGAGGGTTTGAAAAAAAATGTTTAACAGTGACTGGATGGAGGTGTGTGGTTTTTCATAGAGAGCCAGAATATAGCTTCTGGAAAATTTCCGTATATGATTATCTTATTGGATTAAAATGGCATGCTTAAAAACATGTCAAATACAAGTTTAAATTTATGTCCTACTAGCGACGTCAATAGCAACGAGTGCCGTGGCATCATAACAAAAGACAACTGATGAAGATGCGAAACGACCAGCTGTGCTCGTGTCTGTGCGTGTGTGTGTTTTGATTGCTTTTGGACCCCCCGTGGAAACACTTAAATGTGGTCAGACACACTGACTGGCGTCCATCAATAATTCAGAGAGCAGGAACATTTTGGTTGTGTGTGCGCACGGCAATGGGACAATTGACTTGTGTCCCCGCAGGAAGTCTCTCTCGCACAGACGAATGGATGAGTCTAATTTGCTGTCTGATGAGACTCTAGTCATTCTTAAAGGCCGGAGGCTCAGCAAAGCCCTAATGAGCGGATCGAGCGGACTGTGTGCTTCACATTCGGCTGCGCGTTTAATGGTAAAAACATTCATAGGTATTAGACAGTCTATCGAGCACATTATCGGCTGCTGATGTATTTCTGTCTGTGCGTGTGTGATAGGTAAGGAAACCCCGCAGTTCCATTAGTTAATCGTCCATTATTGTTTTTTATTTTCACTAGTTCTCATTCTCATTTATGCTAATCACACTATCAGTATTAAGCTGTAATTGAATTTTACACTTTTTGAAAAAAATGTGAGTGGCCTTTACCATTTCAATAACGGTTTGCCATCATGCAAGGGTGTTGTGGGTGATTCTTAGGTTGATCTTAATAGTTGCTAAGGCATTACTAAGGTCAAATGACATATTGACACCATGTAAGTTATTAATTAATATTAGATTTTATTTTTTTTTATTTTATACTATGTGATGTAAGTATATATGCATTCATTCTTTCATTCATTCATTAATGCATTCATATATTCATTCTTTTATGCATTCATACATTCCTTCATGAATTTATTAATTCATTCATACATTTGTTTTATGTTTTATTTGTTTTATTTACATTTATTCATTCATATGTTCATGCATTCATTCATACATTAATTCATGACATATTGACACCATGTAATGTTTAAGTTAACATTCATTTTTTTTAAGTTTTATACTATGTAAGTATATATGCATTCATGCATTCATTCTTTAATGCATGCATTCATGCATTAATTCTTTCATTCATTAATACATTCATATATTTATTCTTTTATGCATTCATACATTCATTCATGAATTTATTAATTAATTCATACATTCGTTAATTTATTCATTCTTTCATGCATTCATTCATTAATCCATACAATCTTTCATTTATATGAATTAATTTATTCATTCTTTTATACGTCCATTCATTCATTTATACATTCATACATATATTCATTCTTTCATGCATTCATTCATTCATTTATGCATGTATGCATTCATGCATTCATTCATTAATTCTGATATTCATTCTTTCATGCATTCATATATCATTCATTCTTTCATGCATTCATTCAATCTTTTGTTCATTTGTTCATGCATTTGTTCATATATTTATTCATTCTTTCATTCATTCATGCATTCATTGTTATATTCATTCGTCCATGCATTAATTCATTTAATTCATTTATGCATGCATTCATTCATTTTCATACATTAATTTGTGCATTTATACATGTATTCATTCATATATTCATTCATACATTCATTCTTTCATACAGTCATGCATTCCTTCATGCTTCATGCATGTATCCGTTCATATATTCATTCATACATTCATTCTTTCATACAGTCATGCATTCATTCATGCATGCATGCATGTATTCATTTATTCATTCATATATTCATTATTTTATGCATTTATTCATTCATGCATTCATTCATATGTTCATGCATTCATTAATTCATTCTTTCATGCATGCATTCATTCATTTACAAAAGTGACAGTAAAGGCATTTATAATGCTACAGATTTCTATTTCAAAATAAATGCTGTTCTTTAAAACTTTCTACTCATCAAAGAATACTGAAAAAATACAGCTTACATACATATTAAGCAATGCAACTGTTTTGGCAGCACAGGAATAAATTGCATTTTAAAATATATTCAAATAATATTTGTAATATTTACAGCTTCTGTTCCTGTTTTTCCTCTTTATTTTTTTTCTCTTTCTTTCTTTCTTTCTTTCTTTCTTTCTTTTGTCCTGTTCAAATGATAGGGTTTAAAAAAATGCTGACCATATTAGCTGTAGCTAAGGAAACTCAGAAATAGTAAAACTATTCACCTATATTAATAGAATAGAACATCTAATAATAGAATCTGAATAATAGTGCGTAGCATGCATTTTTGGTTCACATTCATAGCATAACTACAAAAGAAATAATGGTTGTGAACTATAATTTGTCTCTCTCCTTTATGTGCTCTCTCATGTGACTCTTTCATTCGCTGCATTTTAATGCAGAACATCCCCCAATCCTTTGTAGGATAGAAACAAACATGGTGTACAGTTTCTCCATGTGATTGTGAGGGGATGCATTTTTACTGCAGGGATTTTCTGTTTCCTTTAGTTTTCTTAGATGGTTGAGAGTATGAATGCCTCTCACAGTTTTAAGGTCATTACATTAGTGTAATAAATTTATTCATATATTCTAGTGCCCACAGGGCTGGTCACCCCCCTTTAATAAGCTACCGACATCGGACTTCTGGGATTGCCAGACGAGAAGTTTCACTGCTACAAATAGGGTCCAAAAATCTGTGTGTGCGTATGTGTGATTGGGTATGTCTGGATATGTGTGCGCATGTGTGTGTCTCCAAATGCTCCCCATCCTGGGACCATGGCATGGTTGTGTGCCATCAAAATGCCATTTCAGAACAGAATGAAGTCGATATATTACCTCCAGCCATTTAACATCTGCATCTCCCACCTGGCCTTTATTGACCGAATCACCTAAAGCAATAACGGGACAGTTGCTGATGTTTACAGGCCGGCTGAGATTGTCCATTCAGTCATGTGTAGGTGTGTGAATATTACAGAAATTACATGTCATCACTCAACCAAAACCAGTGCATGCATGCATCATTACATACCTGCCATAACTATAGCACACAGCCAAAAGTCACTTTAGATATGCATAAACATTTATGATAAGAGTCCATGCTGGCAGGCTTCCATTCATGCAACAAATTGGACATTTTTGAATCTTCCCAGCATAAATACCCTGGCTAGATTTTAATAATTCTAAGATACAAAAAGATTGGAACGGAAATATATAGAATTTGTTAACTGACAGAATTCCATTTTTGATCTGGCTGATGTAAGCAGTCCTGGATGTTGGTGCAGTATTGGAATTTAAAGGTGGAGGAATCCATATATATTTTTGTGTTGTACGTTGTGGTTATAAACATGCGTCGAAGACATGGAAGAGAAGAAATTGTTGAATAAAGTTGTTATTTTTATTTTCTTTGCACACAGAAAGTATTCTCATAACTATAACTCATAACTAACAATGTCCTTACTACTTCTTTGGGCCTTGAACGTATCAGTTGCATTGCTATGCAGGGTCAGAAAGCTCTTGGATTTCATCCAAAATATCTTAATTTGTGTTCTGAAGATGAACGAAGGTCTTCCAGGTTTGGAACGACATGAGGGTGTGTAATTATTGACAGAATTTTCATTTTAGGGTGAACTATCCCTTAACTTGCTACTGACCAATCTGTGACACTTGATAATGCGAGTGACTTGAAATCTGTGATCAATGATCTGAAAAGTTATTTACCACTTCACAAGCCTTAAAAAGAAAACTGAGACTTGGTGGTTGTTAAAGAGCTCAGATGGCAAGAATGATTTGTAGAAGAATGTGGAGAGTAGGGCTGGATATCAAGTTCGATATTTTTAGGCACCGACTGAATTGCCTCGATACCATCGAGTATCGAAAAACCTCTTGTACAAGTGGTGCACTCTGGTCGACGCAGCAACAAACCGTCCTCGCGTGACACATCCACGAGAGCGATCCAAAAGCACACAGAGCAGTCTGCTCTCTATAGCTCTCTTGATCCTGTGCAGAGCCGTGACAAAGTTGAACACACCTGCCAGTTTACACACGTGAGGCTGTAGCGCGAAAGCATTAATGTACAACCCCCTTAGATATAAGGCTACATTTACACTGGTGCGTTTTTGTTTAAAAAATGTAAACAATCCTCACCCATACTGGCATTTCAGAAAAGATATCTGTCCATACTACACAGCTGAAAGTGTGCGTTATGTGATCATTCATGAACACTGTAGCATGATGCTACATAAGACAATAAGATTTATATTCCGCTTTTACTCAAAACTCAGCAAGTTTGCCGTCGAATGTGTGTTTTGGCCATGTAATGTTGTTAAAATATGTTATGTCCTCAGAGTCAGAACAGCGATTGCAGACGAGAGGATGCATATAACGTTATACATACCGGCAGACAGCGCTGGAAGGTGCTAGTGCTTGTCAGTAAATAAGTGGAAAATTAATAGAAATTATGATTCTGTCTGAGGTATGTATTTTGAAACGAACATGTAGCCTAACAGGTGTTTAAACTGAAAACCTTTGAGCTTTATTAAAATTATTTTCACTGATTTATTGTGCTGGATATATTTTGTTCCTTTGTGCAGTGGCTCAGGAGTCTTTGAATCTGAAAATAGTCTCAAAAAATATTTTGAGATAATGTAATCTTGTTAAAATTGGTATTGAAAAAAGTATCGTTCAGGTACCGGAATCAAATTCAAGGTATCGGTATCGGCTTCAATATCTCAAATTTTTGAATGATACCCAGCCCTAGTGGAGAGGATCTGGGTGGCCTCGTCCCTCATGTTGTGTGTCTCACTGAGAGATTAGTCTCTCCAGGAACCATATGGTGTGTGTGTATGTACAACGACAGCTGGAATCATACTACAAACTATGATCAGACACTAACGCAGTAGTTAGTAAACACTATGCATCTTTTAGCATCAGTTAGAGGCTGCTTAGTTCCTGTTAGTGACTGTGTTTACATGCACAGATTTAATATGCACCACAGAAAGTATCAGACCAAGCGTGTGCTCCTCTTAAAGTCAGCATGAAAATTTCTTCCCAGTTGTGACATATGTTAGTGAAACGGCTTTATCTATGGATTTGATTGAATTGCTGAATCGTAATGATGTGCACTTGTAATAATCACTTTAGTATTCCATATAATATATGAATTGTCCTGTAACAGAAGTCTGAGTTTTAACAGATTTGCGGCTAGGGTGTGGGGGATTCCCATCTTCATAGCGTCCCTTTCAGTAGCATTTCTCACGTGGAGTGTGTAAAATTTGTTAGCTTAGTTTTTTATGGCTCACTTTCACATCATAACCCGAGGCTTTTTCCTAAAAAGGTGAAGTGATGAGGCCGTGACAGTAGATGCACTAAATCAAAGCTCATAAAGCACATCATAGGTGTAGACCTGACATGCTTTTACACCTACCATTTTAAATAAGAAAACAGAGGCTTAATGGGTCTCTTCTCTCAAAAGAGGAGGCCACAGAGAGGAGGAGAGAGAGAGGTGAAAGCTGTTGGTTTTCTTCTGTGTTGCAGAGTGCAATATAAACCTGCATAAAATGTGGCCTATAAAACCAGCCATAAGAAAAAATGCTTGACCATGCATACTTAACTCTGTTGGTAGGGTTCAGCGAAATGGATTTGCAGGGTTCAGGGCTTTGGGGAAACCGTACTGCCCAAAAACACCCTTGAAAACTTGTCCTCCTTTACCCAGCTGCGTTCAAAGGAGACAAATATGACTTTATAAACTTGTCTTAGCCTAAAAGCCCTCATTTTAAATTGTATATAAATGAAATATGAAATCGTTCATGAAAAGAGCCTTGCAGAGAAGTTAAAAAAGGGCTCTGTTCCAAAAACTTCCTACAGTGACTTTTCCAGTTGTTTATAATTAAGGGATAAAGGGTTATTTATTTACATTTTTATTTAAAAGATTCATTATTTTCAAGTTCAGCATAACTTTAAAATTTTTCTTTAAGATTTTATTCATTTCCATGACTTTAACGTCTTAAATCCCCTTTTTAAATTCCCTGATATTTTCAGGATTTCCTGGCTGCTCCCTAGGATTTGGAACAGAGCTATCCGCTCAGATTTTCTCATTGGATGTGATTCTCTGTTTAAACCAAACGTTTGCAGCAAACATGTCTTGGTTTTTCCGATTACGTTGGTTTGCTGTGGAGTGGGTGGGCTAATGATCAACGGAACTGATGATGAGGAAGATGAGGGTTTGTGTTGTAATTATAAAGACTCATTGTGAGTTATCGGCTGATCTCCATTGCTGCTCTGCGCTGTGATTCAGAAGTCTGAGGATTGAAATTACAATAGCGGCAAATTGCAGGCCTTGTCTTTTTCCCACACAATCTTTTCCACTGAGATAACAGGAGAAACGTTAACGTTGCTACGTGATTATTGGCATCTCTCCAAAGATTAATGTCAGATGATTAGCACTGAAAACCTACTGGCATGTCTCTAGGAGTTCTAGAGCAGCTTGTCAGTTTTAAAATTTTATTTTATTTTACTTTACTTTACAGCTTATACCTTTTTTAACCATACAAGCTAGTTCACCAAAATGAATCTGAATCCAAACTGAATTTGAACTGTTTTTGGTTTGCTTGGTTTTGAGCTGTATTCATTATGCTATGCGGTCTCATAAAAGTTGGTATAATTTGTACAAAATGGCAAAATCCTTAGAATTCATAGCTACAGTTGAAGTCAAAAGTTAACATACACAAATGTTGCTTATTTTACCAAAAAAGAAGGGATCATATAAAATGCATGTTATTTTTTTATTTAGTACTGACCTGAATAAGATATTTCACGTAAAAGACGTTCACATATAGTAAAAAAATGATAGTTACCTTTATAAAAATGACCCTGTTCAAATGTTTACATGCACTTGATTCTTAATACTTTGTTGTTACCTGAATGATCCACAGTATGATTTTGAGATCCATCTTTTCACACTGAGGACAACTGAGGGACTCATATGCAACTATTACAGAAGGTTCAAACGCTTGCTGATGCTTCAGAAGGAAAAACAATGCATTAAGAGCCAGGGGGTGAAAACTTTTGAAAAGATCAGGGTTTTTTGTCTTCTGGGAACAGAATGAAGATGAAGAAATATGATGAAATAACATTTTTTTTCTTATTTTGCATATTTTTTTTTTTTTTTTTCATTTAGTACTGCCCTTCAGAAGCTACAGAAGATACTTACATGTTTGCCAGAATTTACCCTGATCTTTAAATTCAAAAAGTTTTCTCATAATACTCTTAAAGAGATGGATCTCAAAATCATACAGTCATTGTTGGAAAGGGTTCAAATACACAAAAATGCTAAAAAAAAAAAACAAACAAAACAAAACAAATTGTAAATTCAACTATTATTTTCTCTTGTGCACTATATGTAAATCTTTTTCAGGTCAGCACTAAATGAAAAATAGTATCCATTTTGTATGATCCCTCTTATTTTGCTAAAATAATTAACATTTTGCAGATTCTGCAAGGTGTATGTAAACTTCAGCTGTTTGTGAGGTACTGAAAAATCATGGTACCATAAAATGTTATTACTTTTATTTAGCTACTTCACAACACTGGTCTCCATGCCCCTCCGAAAATTAAACATGGTTTTATTATAGTAAATGTGTAGTAACCATGTTTTTTGGTATATTGATTATTATTTGTATAACCAGTTTTACTACAAATACCATGGTTAACTATGGTTAGTGTAGCAAGACTATGACTATAAGACTATAAGACTATAGTAACCATGTTTTTTTTTTATTTTATTTGTAGTAAAAACCATGGTTAATTTTCATAAGGGTGAGTACATTTTGACTTGCAATGGACATCTTTTGAGGAAGGGGAATGTATAGAGAGTGAAAATTGTGATTTGGTTTTCCGAAAGACACTGAAAATTAGCTTTATGAGGTAAAAGCAGCTGGGTTTGATTTAGCTTTTCATATAAAAAGCAAAAATGAGCTGCACTTGTAAATCATAAAAATGATCTTAATGTAAGTGCTCAGTTGGAGCCATTTTCAGTATGATAAATGATATATCTATGATTTGTCAAGAGACGGTGGGGAAGGGGGAGATTTCTCTGCTCTTGGGTTCAGAATAATTAACAAAGAGAATGTTCTGTCTTTCTGCGAAAAAAAGATGAAGACAAAGAAGAAATATGACTTCTACAGGTGCGATCCTTTCCAGTAAACCTGAAGAATCTACCCTTTCATCCGTAGGAAATTTACTGTGCAACCTAAACCTACCGTAGAGTTTTTTTCTTCTCATTTGATGAGCTGGAGAACAGGAAGCAGATGTCTTCATGACAGGAAAAAAAGCAGAACTGAATGTTTCTGGTTAGCACAGCAGATTGGTGCCACATAACCATTTGGCTAGATCTTGATGATCTGATACGTTGCTCTGATAGACTAACACACGCTGAAGCCGCTCAGAGAAAAACACACTTCTACGCCTGAGGGAACCAAAGACAGAAGCAGAACAAAACCACCCTACAGTGTCGTTTCACAAATGTGCACAAACACACGTGCACAGCAACTGATACTGTAGTAGTTTTTTATGACTGATGTAAAGATTTCAGTAAGTTGTACTCTTTATTTTAATATACCTTTAGGTGTTCATTCATGTTTATTTCGAGCTGAAACTGGTATTAAAGCAAAGGAGACGGTCAGTTCACATGCATTTCATGCTGCCACTTTTCTTAAAGGAGAAGTCCACTTCCAGAACAACAATTTACAAATAATTTACTCACGCCCTTGTCATCCAAGATGTTCATGTCTTTCTGTCTTCAGTTGTGAAGAAATTATGGTTTCTGAGGAAACCATTTCAGGATTTTTCTCCTTATAATGGACTTCATTGGTGCCCCGATTTTGAACATCCAAAATGTAGTTTAAATGCAGCTTCGAAGGGCTCTAAACGATCCCAGCTAAGGAAGAAGGGTCTTATCTAGCGAAACGATTGGTCATTTTTTTCGGAAAATAAAAAATTGTATACTTTTTAAGCACAAAAGTTTATGTAGCACTAGCTCTGGGATGCGTGTCCACGACACTACGTACTATTGAATCACGTCGAAAGGTCGCACGGAACTACAGACCCAGTGTTTACAAAGCGACCGCGCAAAGACTAAGGAAGTGTAAGTAAGTCAAATGCTGTTTATAGCTGTTTACAGTTTTTTGTCATACTCTACCTTATTGAGCCGGAGTACACAAACGATAAACTTAGACGTGATTCGTAGTGTAGTGGACGTGCATCCCAGAGCCTGTGCTACACAAACTTTTCTGCTTAAAAAGCATCCAATTTTTTTTTTCCGAAAAAAAATGACTGATCGTTTTGCTAGGTAAGACCCTTCTTCCTCGGCTGGGATCGTTTAGAGCCCTTTGAAGCTGCATTTAAACTACATTTTGGAAGTTCAAAATCGGGGCACCAATGAAGCCCATTATATGGAGAAAAATCCTGAAATGCTTTCCTCAAAAACCATAATTTCTTTATGACTGAAGACAGAAAGACATGAATATTTTGGATGACAAGGGGGTGACTAAATTATTTGTAAATTGTTGTTCAGGAAGTGGACTTCTCCTTTAAACTGAGGCACTACTGTGATCTGTTACTCCATATTAAAAAGCGCCAAAACGGTATGTTTTCTTTGAATACTGTAATAAAATAGACAGGATTTGAATTTTGAGACTTTGTTTCACATTGAAAGTAACAAAGCACAAAGCTTATCGCCATTTATTGAATGTGAGGTGCGCAACAATGTTCCTTCATTAACTGAAAACAGGCTAATCGATTATTTGGATTTAAGAATCAATTTAGTTTAGTAAAAGAAATTGATTAAAATCTATCTATCTATCTATCTATCTATCTGTCTGTCTGTCTGTCTGTCTGTCTATAAGAAAGTAGGGACCTTGCAAACAGAAGGAAGCGTATCTAATCAAGGGAAACTAAACAAACCCATATGTGTTTCAGTGACCCGGTTGATTCGCCTCAGGGCTCAAGGCCTTGTCCATCATCAGCGCAGAGAGAAGTGTAAGGTGTGCAAGTGGGCGTGTGTTTCTGACAGAGAGAGTGACAGGAGAATATGAGACCGTAAAGCAGACTGTTGTACGTGGAGTGAGAGAAAAGTGTACAGCAGAGATGTGAAAAGATGGAGAAAGAGCCTCTCTTTTAACCATGAAAATTTCATGATGCTAAATCTAGACAGACTTTTAGTGTCGGCCAGGATTACAGCACAGCGCTGAGCACACATGAATAATTGAGCCCAGAGTCTCTGAATCTCTAAATATGTGGATGCAAAAGACACGCAAAAGATAAACACAAAGGAACAAAGACATGAAAGTGAACAATTAAATACAGGAATTAAACAAACAGTTTGATAGTTATTTATTAATTTAAAGTGACCGTGCACCCAAAAAGGACAATTCTGTTGTCCTCGTGTCACTCACCCTCGTGTCTTTTGAAATCTGTATGATGACTTCTTATGGCAAAATGCCCAAGCTGCTTCTTACCAGTGGTGACTGTGATTGTCAAGTGAAAGTTTTTGAGGCAAAATGTTCAATTTCATTTCTCACTAAATGGTTTTAGAAGATAACAGTCAAACAGACCACTCTTCTGATAGAATATGTAATCATGTAAAAGTGAAATGTGTAATTCTTGTTGTATTGAACAGTTAAACTGCCCACTGTTCTTCAGAAAAATCCTTCAGGTCCCACAAATTCTTTGGTTTTTCAGCATTTTTGTATATTTGAACCCTTTCCAGCAATGACTATATGATTTTGAGATCCATCTTTTGACACAGAGGATGACTGAGGGACTCATATGCCACTATTACAAAAGTTTCAAATGCTCACTGATGCTTCAGAAGGAAAAACAATGCATTAAGAAAACTTTTTGTATTTGAAGATCAGGGTATATTTAACTTATTTTGTCTTCTGGGAAACATGTAAGTATCTTCTGTAGCTTCTGAAGGGCAGAACTAAATGAAAAAAAAATATGATATTTAGGCTAAATAAGAAAAATGTACACATTTTCATTCTGTTCAAAAGTTTACACCCCCAGCTCTTAATGCATAGTTTTTCCTTCTGGAGCATCAGTGAGTGTTTAAATCTTTTGTAATAGTTGCATATGAGTCCCTCAGTTGTTCTCAGTGTAAAAAGATGGATCTCAAAATCATACAGTCATTGCTGGAAAGGGTTCAAATACACAAAAAAGCTGAAAAACTAAAGAATTGGTGGGACCTAAAGGATTTCTCTGAAGAACAGCAGGCAGTTTAACTGTTCAGGACAAACAAGGAACTCATGGACAACTATCACTAAACAAAAAACACAGCTGTGGATCATTCAGGTAAAGATTCAGGTGTAGATTCTGCAAGGTGTTTGTAAACTTTTGACTTCTTCTGTATCTGGAATGATTTCTGTCTGATAAAACAGGCCATAACTAAATACCACAATCTCACAGACTTGGGTGGGCCAGGATTACTCACATTTTCTCGAAAAAATTTTTTAGCTTAAACTACAAAACATTTGTTTAAACCATGACTTTCCTAGCCAATGTCAATTTCCTGTCTTTGTTTCACTGAAGTGGACTGATTTGAGAAAGAACTAAAATGGATTATGAGATTCTGGTAAGAGTGTTATTGATAATACTATTGTAGCAACAGCATAAACAGAGTAGAAGACTAGACTAGAACATCTGAACTGATAAAGCTAAAGGAAAGACATCCAGATGGAGAACCGCAGCCTTTATTTTGACAGTTTTGAAAAGAAGGCCACTGGGTTACATTCCCTCCACGTCTGCAGACTAAAGCACCCTCTAACTGTGCAACAACATAACAGGTGGCTAAATGAATTCACTGCTAATGACTTTAACAGCTAAGCTAATATTTAACATGCCACAAACATTACCTCAACCCTAGGCCACCTCGATGAACAAGGTGAAACTCTCTCTCTCTGTCACAGACACACACACACTCCTGCTGTCAGTAACGTGAGGGGTGTTGACCCAGCCATAGCTGTCATTTAAGGTTTAGAATTCCACTGGCCTTCCCAGCCCCCCTCAGCTATCGGCCAGCGCTGTCCAGCGATCGCTCTGGACCCCAGCAGTGTGTGACAACAGGTGCAGAGACACCAGCTTTCTCTCTCCTCTCACACAGTCCTCTCTTCCATGTTTTTCAAAGACATTCTTTCCATGTTACAACTCCCACTGGCCTTGGAGATAATGTTGTCTTTTCCGGGCTCCTGAGAAAAAGTCAGGGAGGATGGGATAGCAACAAACTGGGCATTTTGTTTTATTAAATGTTTGAATGTTCCACATTCATTGTCTGAAGACCTTGGTATAAAAAATGAACCTTTTGTAAGTCTAGCACTAGGCATGCTGGGTTGTGGTACTCCTGTGTATTATGTAAGATAGGTAATTACAGATTTAAATTCATTTCTTGATCATTTCTGGTCCTTTGTCTACTATCCTTGAACAGGACAAAAAAAGTACTTTTTTTTTCATTTATTGAAGAAAATGTGAGTTGCGCTAATGAAAAACTCCCAGCCACAATGCTACACTGAAATTTATTTATTTAACTTTATATTGATCTTGTTTTACATTTAAAAAATTGTTTTATATATAAATGGCTGAATAAAAATACATAAAATATTATTTTATGTATTTTATTTATATGGAGTTCATAAAAAATATGAATTACTCAATAAAAATCTGCAATTTCTTCTCTAGTACATACATCTATATATATTTAAAACAAGATCTATATCTAAATATTTTAAGATGCAGCACTATACTGTACTGGCAGCTTTTCATTTGTTTTTTAAATTGAGACAAATGACAAAATTATGGAAGACCGCTTCCACCACTGAATAAATCTCACAATTCTGAGTAATAAGTAACTTTTTTCTCAGAATTGCAAGTTTATGTCTCTTAATTCTGACTTTATAAAATGCATTTGCGAGTTATTATGTCAGAATTGTTAGATATAAACTTACAAATCTTTTTTTTTTTTTACTTTATATCTCTCAATTCTGACTTTATAAGTTGCCTTTGCAAGTTTATATCTCACAATTCCGACTATTTCTCAGAATTGGCACTTAATTTCCTAGAATTGCCACTTTATTTCTTAGAATTGCAAGTTTAATTCATATAATTGCAGGTTTATATCTCAATTCTGACTTTAAACCACGCAATTGCAAGCTTATATCTTAGAAATTGCAAAAAAACATATCAGAAATGTGAGATAGAAACTCACAAGTCATAATTGTGAGAAAGAAAAAAAGCAGAATTGCAAAAGGAAAAAAATTCAGAACTGCGACATACATACAATTGTGAGAGTTATGCTGTGCTGATTTGATCTGCAATCACAATTCTGACTATATTTCTCGCAATTATGAGTTTGTCATGCAATTCTGAGAAAACGTGAGAATTGTGACTTTTTATATCTCAATTCTTTCAATTTATAAGTAGCCATTGCAGGTTTATATCTCACAGTTCTGACTTTATTCCTCAGAATTGCAAGTTTATTTCTCAATTTTGACTTTATAACATGCATTTGCGAGTTTGTATCTCACAATTCTGAGACAATTTTATTATTAGTAGTATTATTTAGTAATTTTTTGTGTGTGTGTGTTTCCTACTGTAGGGCGTTCTGCATTGCAAAATTGGCAATGTTGGGCAGATTGCAACAGTAAAAGCGATGTTAGAATTAATGAAATTAATCTTTTGGGTTCAAAAGAAAAATCATTAGACTACTGTACCATTTTAACACTCCTTAAACAGTTTGTATAGTTTAGAATTATAACACAGCCCCAGTCATGGAATGAATACACATGTCTGTAGTCCTCACCCTCTGTTCATGTGATTTTACTCATTTCCAACTGATTGTGAAGGGAGCTAGTTGTTTTAGCGTGTCTTCTTTTCATCTCTCCTTTTGATTTCTACGAGACTTAATTTCACAGCCGTATGAGAGTCATTTGAGACCTTTTGTTTTTCAGGGCCCCTTAAGACGGAGGAGGCATTTATGACAAAACTCGGGCCTTCTCCCCAGCGATGGGGCCGTCTGAGGTCAGATGGTTCTCATTTGTGATATGCGCTCGTGTGAGCAGGAGGGCGTGTTTTCCGCTGTGCTGATTTGCATGTAATTGACTTTTTTCCGTTTGTTGTAAAACGCATGAAATTCGCTCTGTGATTTCTCCGACTGTTATATGTAAAAGCGTGACATATGACAGGGGAAATCATGTTCTCTGTCTCATAAATGACCCGCTCACATGGAAATCAATTATTCCATTAATGTAAACCGAATCACCATTCAAATCTAGTATGATATGCTTGACGTCCACAATTACAAAGTACTTCACATCCAGGGACTACTAGAAGGCAGCAACCTTCTAAGGAAATATCTTTAAGAGATGAAAATTCTGTCATTAATTACTCACCCTCAAGTCGTTCCAAACCTGTAAGACCTTCATTCATCTTCAGTAACTACTTAAGATATTTTTGATGAAATCTAAGAGCTTTCTGACCTTGCATAGACAGCAGCGCAACTACCATGTTCAAGGGTCTGAAACGTAGCGAGGATATCGTTAAAATAGTCCATGTGACATCAGAAGTTCAACCGTAATTTTATTAAGCAATAAGAATACTTTTTGTGAGCAAAGAAAACAAAAATAACAACTTTATTTAACAATTTCTTCTCTTCTGTGTCATGAACGTGCATTAAAGACTGACAATATGTCTTTGATGGAATCTGGTTTTGATCCCATTAGAATTGGTTCCAAAATATAACAGAATTCCAACAGCATTCCTTTAGGCTCAGATTCAGTCTTCTGTTAGGACATACAGTGAATTTGTTCAGTGTAAAAAGACTTCAAATGGAGTTGAAACAGGTGAGGCATATTGAACAAACATTGCGGAGACATTTTTCAGTCTGTCTTCAGTCTGTCTAGTTGCTCGCCGTCTCTGGAGTCCTGCGGGGTTTATTGGTGTTAACTGATCAATTCCCAACAGGAGCCCTGCTGTTTGTGAGACGCAGTCTGTTCTCTGGATAGTCTAACGCAAACACACACACACTCTCACTCTCTTTACAGGCTCAGACGCGTGCTGACTTGTTACTTCGAACATGTTGTTGCACAGCTTTACCAATAGCTGATATCAGTGCCCATCCTGACCTCAAGGGGCGGTGAGACTCGTGCCCTGCGTGCCCCATCAGGCCCCGAACAGCTTGAAGGGTAAATGACTGATCAATAGATTATTTATCATTTGCATATAAGACAAAAACAATGGCACAAGTAGAGGCGTGTGTGGAGAATGCCTGCATTTACATAATCATTCTTCAGGAGCTCAAGAGGTCTGAACGGGCTGTCAGCATCACACATGACAGCTTCTGTTTGAATGTATAGCGCTGTTGTATAGGAATCACCTTGACACGTTTGGGTCATATAATACAAACCATCCATCTGCAGAACATGCATTGTTCATGTGGAGAACTGGTTTAATAATCAATATCCTCTTTGGCATCCCTCCAGACTGTGTTTTCCCACTGGAAGTTAATTCTTTGACTGGCAGGCTGGTTTTGAGATGTTTGCTGTTGAGATTGTGTTTACTGAAGTCATATTAACCACATGCAATTGGATAGAAGAAGTTTGTAGCGGAACTGATTAGACGACCAACTGTTGATCTTTTGGCTCAGCTGCTGATCTGTTCGGGCCAGAAACCACAAGCCACAGTCAATAATTCATTAAAACCCCAAGCAGCCAAATCATACCAAATCTCTGATTAGAAACGATGATATGATGCATATGATTTCCTTTTGTGTATAATAAATGTATAGATATTTAAGACAAGTTCAACAACTTCTTCTTCTACTTTATTCAACAGTTTCAGGTCATTATTTTAGTTTTCTTTGTATAGAAAAAGTGTTTTTGCAGCTTTATAAAATTAAGGTTGAACCACTGATGTCCCATAGACTATTTTATCGATGTCCTTACTACCTTTCTGGGTCTTGAACGTATCAGTTGCATTGCTGTATTTGCAGGCTCAGAAAGCTCTCAGATTTCATCAAAAATATCTTAAAGGTGAAGTCCACTTCCAAAATAAAGATTCACATATCATCCAAGATTCACATGTCATCCAAGATGTTCATGTCTTTTTTTCTTCAGTCATAAAGAAATTATTTTTTTTGAGGAAAATATTTCAGCATTTTTCTCCATATAATGGACTGATATGGTGCCCAATTTTGAACTTCCAAAAGGCAGTTTAAACGATCCCAAATGCGGTTGTAAACGATCCCAGCCGAGGAAGAAGGGTCTTATCTAGCGAAACGATTGGTTATTTAAATACTTTTTAATCTCAAACGCTCGTCTTGTCTTGCTCTACCTGAACTCTGTGTATTCTGGCTCAAGACAGTGAGGGTATGTCGAAAAACTCCAATCGTATTTTCTCCCTCAACTTCAAAAATCATTTCAAAATCATCCTAGATCGCTGCAGAAGTACCGACCCAGTCTTTTGCAAAGTGAACATGCAAAGAAGATCAAACACCCTTAACAAAAAAGGTAAAACAGTGATATAGGACAATTTTGAAGTTGAGGGAGAACATCAGATGGGAGTTTTTCGACACACCCTAACTGTCATGAACTGGAACAAAAACAGTCCAGGCAGAGTAAGACAAGACGAGCGTTTGGCATTAAAAAGTATATAAATTGTATTATTTTTATTAAAATATCTGATCGTTATGCTAGATAAGACCCTTCTTTCTCAGCTGGACTACTGCATTACAACCGCATTTGGGATCGTTTGAAACCGCATTTAAACTACATTTTGGAAGTTCAGAATTGGGGCACTATATCAGTTCATTATATGGAGAATATGCTGACATTTTTTCCTCAAAAAACATAATTTCTTTATGACTGAAGAAAGAAAGACAAGAACATCTTGGATGACACATTATATGTGAATCTTTGTTTTGGAAGTTTTGGAAGTGGACTTCTCCTTTAATTTGTATTTTGAAGATGAACAAAGTTCTTACAGGTTTGGAACGACGTGAGGGTGAGTAATTAATAACAGAATTTTCATTTTTGCGTGAACTATCCCTTTAAATGCAATTATTTATGTATTAAACGCTGTGTTTTATAGCAGCTCTTCCACACAGATTTGTTTTGCAGTGTATTGCTTAACTTTTCTAAAAAAAAAAAAAAAAAACATACAGCAAAATAAACAAGAGCAGACCTAAAATTGAGCATCGTATGGCCAGAAAAGTGTTCATGCCCTGAGGTAACTCCTTACAGTGGCTGTGATGACTAAAAAGAGAAGTGGTTCATCTAAAACACCATATGCTGAATATGTTTCCCACTTTATCAGTTCACAGCCCTGCCTGGGTGGCTCTTCAGAGAGAAACCGAGAGAGAGGATGGCTTGATACCACTCTTCTGACACTCTGGGAAAAAGGCCTAATGGACTGAGGAGAGGAGGAGGAGGAGAAGAGAGATGGACCAAAGTACCAAAGAATCTCAAGAGAGGAAGAGACACGGCTTATGAAAGTTAGTTTTGATTCTGTGTGTTTATTTTTATTTATTTTATTTTATTTAGTTTAGTTTAATGAATCTTAGCTTGCCCGAAGGAGATTTCTCATTTAAGGATTCGTTCACTTCCAGAATAAAAACTTACTGACAATTTACCCACATGTAACCCAAGATTTATGAGGAAAACATTCCAGGATTTTTCTCCATATAATGGACTTCTGTGGTTCCCAATGGTTTAAACTTCCAAATTGCAGTTTCAGTGTAGCTTCAAAGAACTCTACACGATCCCAGCCGAGGAATAAGGGTCTTACCTAGTGAAACGATCAGTGATTTTCTTAAAAAAAATAAAAATGTATATACTTTTTAACCACAAATGCTCATCAAACCCTAATCAAACACACCTGTCTGTAATTATCAAGACCCTCATTCAGATCATGCAGAACATTTTGAAGCTGCACTGAAACTGTAATTTGGACCTTCAACTCATTGGCTTCCATTGAAGTCCACTATATGGAGAAAAATCCTGAAATGTTTTCCTCAGAAAACTTCATTTCTTTTCAACTGAAGAAAGAAAGACATGAACATCTTGGATGACATGGGGGTGAGTAAATTATCAGGAAATGTTTATTTTATTCTGAAAGTGAACTAATCCTTTAATGTGTTATTTTACAGTAGCAAAAATTGTATTAAATTTATGGAAGCTGTGGTTATGATGGGTTATGATGCTCAGTAAAATGGATATAATTGACCACTCTCATCCCCTCTTCATGTGAATACCCTTACACCCTGAGCCAGCATAAGAAGTGTAAATCATGAAGACCAGCCCCTGCAGTTCTGCAATGAGAGCGTGATGTTGTTCGGAGCGTGGGAGGGCCGTGACTTTGGGCTGTCAGGGGACTAATCCCGCCTAATTACAGAAACTGCCCCGGCATCAGGGTACACAGTCAACCACTGCAGGGGTCATGCAGCATCAGTCATGTCCCAGCCACACAAAGCTCTGCCTCCTCCAGAGGAACGAACAATGGCCTCTCAGCGGCCTCAACACTGACCACCAGAGCAGACAGAGGTCAGAGGTCAGCATCTCCTGTAGGACACTGGTCAGCAAAGAGCTGGCGGAAGGGGGATGTGGGATGTAAAAGCATGAAGAAGGGAATATAAGAGTAGTTTTTTTTTTTTTTACGTAAGATGAAAATATTTGAACAAAATAATTAACACTTGTGTTGTGCAGAAAATTTCAGGAACCTAATTTGTGACACTGGATCACAAAACCAGTCTTAAGTAGCAATCGCCAAAAATACATTGTATGGGTCAAAACTATTGATTTTTCTTTTATGCCAAGAAAAATTAGGATATTAAGTAAAGATTATGTTCCAGGAAGATATTTTGTACATTTACTACTATAAATGTATCAAAGCTTAATTTTTGATTAGTAATATGCATTGCTAAAAACTTCATTTGGACAACTTTAAAAGCAATTTTCTTAATATTTAGGTTTTTTTGGACCCTCGGATTCTGGATTTTCAAGTAGTTGTATCAGCCAAATAATGTCCTATCCTAACAAACCATACATCAATGGAAAGGTTATTTATTTATGTATAAATCTATTTATTCATGTATAAATCTTTATTTATGTATAAATCCCAATTTCAAAAAATTGTCACTTATGAATGATTTTATGGTCCAGGGTCACATTTGGTGTCAATGGTCAACAAATTGTTTGTAAATCTCTCATTATGCTATATCTTTTTCAATTAGCGCAGGTTTTGTATTTCTTTTGAAACTGATTGTTAGTAGGCCTCATTGATCTGAGCTTATGCAACTCAGTTTTTAAGTAGAAAAAAGCTATTTATAGATAATTTTAACAGTGCTCATTTAAAAACGAAATTGAAAATAAATGCAAAACATGCTAATTGAAATAAAGCAAAATATTGTATCCAAGTAATATAGAGTAACAATAAATTTATAAGCAATTTGTGTTCATTTTTGATTGGGAACACAACAACTGTAACAAGGTTGGTGTCCCACATTTTTTTTGCAAGGAGTTGATATTCCTTGTGTGAACGAAGTAAGTAAGTTTTAGTCCAATACAATAAACAAATCCTCCCCAGAGACATATTGACTGGAACACAACGTAAAGGTTAAGTAATGTCTTCAAATGTCTTCAATTTTTGTCTTTTTCTTGAGCATGCATTTCAGGTTTCTCAGTAGAAATGATAGAGACACATGAATTTTGGGAAAGGCCAGAATATTTTGGCTGAGAAATGATGTTTTCCGCTTAATTGCGGAGCCAATATTTGGTTCTCAGCACTTTTCATCTCTTTAATACGCCAGCAGGAACCAACAGACCGTGTACTGACAGCATCAGCTGAATTTGAGACATGCATCCTTTAAATCCGTGTTTATTTAGATTTTAATGGCTGAACGTCTTTTTCTGAATGCACAAAGGCTCACTTTTTTTCTCCTAGCGCTAAGATGATGGAAAAAGCAAGTGTCATGAAGTGTCATGCTTTATTTCAAGTTCATCCCTCCATTCTTTGTATCTTCCTCGGTAATGTCTTAAACAACTGCCCGGTTTCCATCTCATGGGTTAGTTTTTCCCCCTTCGCCGTTCTGGTCTCGGTTCGAAACAGCAGCACCAGCTGGCTGGGCTCTACGGTTTTTACTGAACCTCTACTGTACATCTTCCTCACTAAACTGTGTCCCAGAATCACTTCCTCAATCGAATCCGCACATTGCTATTGGCATACTTCTGCTCTCACCGTAGTTCCTCTTTCAGTTGTTTGCCATGTTTCATTCATTCCCTGTGCTCCAGTGATGGATGGTTCAGTGATGCCCATGAATGTACACATCCCATGAAAACGGCATGGAGACCTTTTCTGGAATGCCGGATGTATGGACGTTCTGTTCTAATAGTTATCCATGATTAATACTGCCATAAATGTCTGTATAATATGATATATTGAAATTTGCAGCGATATAGCCAAAGCTTCCAAGCCCAAGGCTTCTTTCCACAGTTCTTTATGTCTTAATTCTGGAATATCTCACATAACAAGGTTAGTTTTCATTGGGAACCCACTGCAGAATGAATTTCAATAGTATCATACTGCATAGAATCAATAGCATAAAGGATGATTTTCCTCATGTTTCAACTGTTAAATTTAGACCTAAAATTAAAATAATTCACATGGAATTAATGCATAATTATTCTTCACACAATTTAAAGATATTAAGTTGATCTATATCAGTGGTTCTTAACTAAGAACTCTAGCTCTGAAGCTCTATTGTAATTAAAATGGCCAAGGATCATCGATCTCTACGTAAAACTGATAGTGCAGACCAAACCGTAAGTTGTACAGACTTGAAAATTGGAGGGATGGTAGTACTCACACCACTGACAACGTCACCAAGGCTGTTCCCAATCAGCCTGACGGGGGCGCTCAGTGAACAAAAGTATGAAATTGCTACTAAACCGTCAGTCGCAGGCTCAAGTGTCTTATATCGTTGGAATGCTTGGCACAGCGGACAAAACGCATGCCTCAGATTCAGTCGTGTGCCTTGCAAAATTTTGGGGTATTTTGGATTTTTTGCAAACTAGTCCTAGGTTTTTCGTCTAATCAAAACCACTTTTAGTAAAATGCCTGTAACTCCTGAACGAAATGAGGTCACCAAACTCAGAACACCTATGTAAGAGCTCAGTCTGAGGTCACAGGACAGAAACTGTGGAGAGCTCAGTCTGAGGTTGCGGGGCTTGGCCACTTGGTGGCGCTATAAGAGGAAATAAAAACAAAAATGGCTATACCTACGCAACCATTTGTCCTATCAACATGAAAATCACTGAGCACAGTCTTGGTCCAAAGTGCCACAAGTGTCTATAAGGACATTTGTGTTTATATATATATATAAAAAAAAAAAACCTGGCCAATAAATTTTGAGCACCTATTAGACAAGGTTAACCGAGGCTGATCAGAACGAAACTTGGTGGGCCTGTTTGACTCAAAATTGGCCACTGGGGGGTGATATCACATTTTTAAGGGTGTAAACAACTGTACATTGCGCGTTTTTTCGCACATACACACACTATTCGTATCATATGATAGAACTCCTTATTCCGGACAACTTGGCCTCTAAAACCGCTGCTGTCAATCAAATAATTTTTTAAATGATTGAGAAGATGGAAAAAAACTATTTTTGCAAACTAGGGTTTCTCTGGAACCCTGACAGTACAACTATCTGGACTCTCTAGGTTGATAATTACCAAAAAAATGTTGAAATTTACCCTTTGGGAAGCTATAACAGTGTCGTTTAGAAAAGGGCCCTGTCCAAATTGACCCCAAATCCTATAAAGCCTAAATGAAAACTCAAAACTTCACAAAACCTGCTGAGCACACCCGAAAGGTGATTCTAAACAAGCATGCAAAGTTTTAAGAGGATCGTCGTAAATGTTAAAAAACATATTTTTAAGGTAAATTACCTGGATTTGCCAAAAATTATTTTTTTAAATAATTGATTTAGTGGTTACAGGCTTGCTAAATAATGTCTTTTTTCATATGTGCTTAAATGCCTTAAAGCACCCCGGTAATCACTGATTGCAGCTTTATTTTATTCATATATTCATATATTAGAATTATTTTCTAAAGGATCATGTTACATTGAAGACTGGAGTAATGACTGCTGAAAATTCAGTTTTGCCATCATAGAAATAAATTGCATTTTAAAGTATATTTGCATATTTATACAGTAAACTTATTCATTTATTTAGCTGTGTTGAATCACCACATGATGTCCAAAGTAAAATCTGAAATTTAAAGGGATAGTTCACCCAAAAATTTTTGGGCCTTTAACGTGTCAGTTGTGTTGTTGTCTATGCAGGGTCAGAAAGCCCTTGTAATTTTCCAAAAATATCTTAATTTGTGTTTGAAAATGAACAAGAGTGAGTAATTAACAGTGGTGGACAAAGTACACAATTTGAGTACTCGAGTAAAAGTACAGATACGTATAATAAAATATTACTCCAGTAAAAGTAAAAGTGCTCCTCTTTCAATTTTACTCGAGTGAAAGTACAAAAGTACCCGATTTTTTATGTACTTAAGTAAAAAAAGTACTGATAGATTTATTTTGCAATTTTATATAGGAAGCACATATTTTTTATAATCCTACTGTTGTTGATATGGAGTATGTTGACGAGAGTGATGTAGTAATATTCAATGTGAAGCTTACACAGCAATGTACCTGAGAGAAAACAGATTTGACCATCATATTTTCAACACTAAGAAAAAAGTGTGAACAAGTAAAGCTTGTTTTGCATAACATCACAGTTATATATGACTTGAGAATAAGGACTGAAGTTAACAAGAACATTTTAAGGAAAATATAATTATATTATCAAAATGATTTTTTCCTTTCAAATATTGTCCGTGTAAAAACATCCCAGGCCAAATGCCCCCAGAGGGCATCACTTTCCACTTTGATATTTACTGTAGTTACCATGATCTGAGCATGACATCCTTTCTTTTTCCCTCTGATGTAATCTATCTAGGTGGTTGAATAAAAATATGTGGACTTTATATCTAAAAAATTATCTCAACTTAGCACCAGCAAGCAGCTAGACAGTTAGCATCAGCTAACAATATTTACTTATTTTCAGTATGGTTGAATAAACATTTATATCTGTCTACTCTAGCTGATCCAAACAATATAAAAATGTATACTGTTGCTAAACAATATAAAAACAGACGTTACGTAGCGCTACATGCGTAGCATTTTAATAAAACTGCTAATGTTACATCAGCGAGGGATATGAACATGCAGAAGTTATTTTATTTGCTGTTATTTAAATTTTTCGTTTTTGAATTCAAGCATTTCAGTGCGCTTAAACAGATCACCTTTTACAGCAGATGTAATTCACAAACAACGCTTTGACCTAAATATGATTTTCAGTTATAATAATTAATCCTAAAATTCGATGTTAACTTACTTTTCGCAGCATCAGTCGCGCGCGCGCGCACACACAAGATCTCCCGGTTCTTACTTGTGAATTCAGCTGACTGGAGACTCGCTCTAAACGGATCATTTGAATCAGTGAGTTGTCGACTCGAGAACAGCTGCAATCGGATCATTCAATTCGTGAATGAATCATTTGGTGCGATTGGCGAATCAGATTAACAGGTTCATTGAAAAGAATCAGTTTGTTCATGAATCAGACACCGCTTCTGCGTCTCAGAGCACGTGATATATTATAAGAGGTAACGATATGTTTATGAAATGTAGTGAAGTAAAAAGTACGATCTTACGCTTTGGAATGTAGTGAAGTAAAAGTGAAAGTTACTCAAAATAAAACTACTCCAGTAAAGTACAGATACTTGAAAAATGTACTTAAGTACAGTAACGAATTACAACTACTTCGTTACTGACCACCACTGGTAATTAATGACAGAATTTTCATTTTTGGGTGCTCTATCTCTTAAAAACAAACCAGTTGAGAACCACTCATCTGGACATTTGGGCTAACGCATGTCTAATCCGATCAATGAAGCTGTCGACTATGTCGGTATATTTACTATAATATCCGATTCTACTCATTCTGCTTTAAATTCAGATTGTTTGACAAAACTCTGACATTTTACCCAAACGCTTTCAATCTAATGTTGCTTTCATTACCTCCGTATCGACTTCCTCGCTGTGCCGATATGCTCTTGCAAGTGTGCTCCATCCTTCACGTTAAATAAGTCTTGTCAACACAAAGGTTTTTTTCTGTGGTTTCATGCTCGCAGATGCTCAATATTGCTGAATCTGGAGTAGAATCCCTAGAGTCCCTTTCATGTCTGAAAGAGCAGCACACAAAAGGCACACTCATCCTACTAGGATTTTCCATTTCTCCACATGGGAAGTCTAAACTCACCGCTGTGCAAGCCTCAGATTCACTATAAATATCATAGATCTTTAATTCAACTATTGTTTGGTTTACGATCACATTACTGTCAGTAGACTCTCAGGCCACTTCATTTAGATGTTTTGACATCACTTAGGCTTTTCCATTTTGTATGAGGTTTTTCCAGTTGGTTCGGTAGAGAAGGCTGGCAGTCTGCGATGAATTACGTTTGTTTTATTCTTCCACGAAGACGATCGTGCTAAAATAACTTCCTTTAGTTAAGTTTTACAATGCATTACTTTACGGCAGGTTGTAGCGCTAAACCGAACATGTGTTCGCAAATATATGTGCGTTTAATACACAGAGCGTGTCTTCCCTGGATTTGTCAAACCCGTAGCCTACACCCCGTCCGTGAATCCCATTTCTTTCTTTTTCCCTAATCTCCCGTACATTTGGCTGGAGCGTTTGGTAAATCGGTTTCAGTTGGCTAATACAAACCATACTGTCGCTCTCGATGCTTCAGGCCTTTTCAAATAAGATTAGTGGACTTCACATATGGTTGTTGATCCTCCGGATTTAAAGAGCAGTTAAAATATTTCCCTTTAATGTGTCTCCATATCCGGCTTGATAAGAACGTAATACCCGAAGACATTAAATACAAGCCTTGTATTTAATGTCTTTGAGGCTTACAAGCTTCAGTGAACAGCAAAACACATGAGCGAAGACAATAATGATACAAAAGCCTTAACAGCATGGAAAATGGCCACACAATCACAGCCCCCTCCCTTTTTTTCATTTACAGAAGGACAAATAAGCAAGCTGTTGCCTGGCTGTAGTCATGTCTTCATGTCTAATGGAATACTGTTCCAGAGTCCCTTTAAGGCAAGTCAGCTCGCTCAGTGGCCATCTTTGTAACACCCTCAGGTAAATATTTTTTTTTATGTAAGGAGTCAAGTACAGCTCTTATCTATTTGGATGCGGACAAATTGAAATGTCCAAAATTGTTTTCAAGGTTGTTTCAATTATATATTCTTAATCAGCATTAAAATGGTGAAAAAAAGCTGAACGAGTTTATTAAAGGGGTCATCGGGTGCCCATTTTCCAGAAGTTGATATGATTCTTTAGGGTCTTAGTGAAAAGTCTATAATATACTTTGGTTAAAAATTCTCAATGGATGTGTAAAACAACACCCTTTTTACCTTGTCAAAATGAGCTCTGTAAAAATCATCCCATTCTGAGGGGATTGTTCCTTTAAATGCAAATGAGCTCTTCAAACTACGTGTACAAGTGGAGAATCTGAAATTCTGAGAATCTGAGAGACTTTTTTGGGATTATAAAAATACGATAATACCATTATAGGCTGTTTTTTTAAGCACATTGGGTGTTCAAACACCTTATAAACATGATTTTTGCATAATAGGTCCCCTTTAAGAATCTGTCATTTAAAATAGAAATGAAACGTGTATGTTTTTTCTGCTGGTAATGCAAACCAGCAGTTTATGAAACTGTGACTTTCAAAAGTGCTGTAGGACACGAGCAGGACAGAGCCCATCTCTTGTCTCATAACTTTGTTTTCTCCCAATATTCCAAAGAAACTGGCACTATTTGTAAATGGTCAGTAAATCTTGCACGAGTTAGTAGACACTTGTGTGGCCAACATGTGCCAGTGATCCATAGATCCGGAAAGTGGGACAAGCTGTTAGTTTCTATTTCTTTTTTGTTTGGAAATATTGGTTTCTTATTTTTTCTTTTTAATTTTCCACAGAGCGGGTCAAGTTTCAACAAGTGGTTTTTTTGTCAAGAGAAACCATGACACAAGCAGGCAGAAACACAACGCAGACATGAGACATTTCAGACGAGAGAGCCACATCTGAGCAGAAAATCTGGAAGGCTGATGACAAGAGAGCTGGTGTTGACAAGGAACACTTCCTGGCCACAGGCGATCACTTCCCCGTTTTTGTGAGACCGATTTACCTACATATATAAAGACAAAAATACTATACATACCTATGCAAACACTAAAATGGAAGATACAAAAATAAGCCCTATGGTTCTAACAGTTCACCCAGTGAAAATTAAAATTCTGTCATGCTCTCGGATTTCATCAAAAATATCTTAATTTGTGTTCTGAAGATAAACGAAGGTCTTACAGGTTTGTAACATCATGAGGGTGACTAATTAATGACAGCATTTTCATTTTTGGGTAAACGATCCCTTTAAAACAAAGTGGCAGTTTTGCACTTAAAATCCTGGCGTACTGATTTGAGTAGAGAACACAAACCCACAGATTTAGACATATCGTCATAGGAACATACAAATTGAGAGTGAAGGGAAAAAGACACTGGTTACAGTCTAAAAGAATGAACAGACACTGATGGACAGATGGACAAAACAGATGGAACCATACTTCCCCTCTTTTAGTCTCTAACACACGCACACCCAACCATCCACATCACACAACATCCACACATGGTTGCATTTTCTCATGAGCATTGCCAAAAGAGCCGGTTCCTACGGAAGGAAGTAAACCATCTTCTTTTGCTCGAGGCACGACTTTGATAGTTCCGAAATCCAACCACTTATGTTGTCTTGATATCTTTCAGCAAATACCAATTCACTCATCTGTTTCTCTACATGTGGCTGTAATGGTTTGGTTTAGCAAACTGGCTCTTCAGATTTCAATGCGTGCCTCCGACGTTTCACCACATTTATTGAACTGGGCGAATGAAAATTGTGTAAACTGCATGCTGATATGCACAGAAAAGCTTCTGTGGTTACACACACACATTAATTTGTTCTTACCTTTGTTGAAATGTTAATGAATCCACAGTGTATAGTGCTTTCCTGCAGATAGTAATTAGCATAATACACACCCAAACCATCTCCATATGAGGATTTTCCGCTGAAGCTCACTTTTACAGGTGCAACTGTTTCTATTCTTGTGTTTTATGCACCTGAATGATCCACAGCTGTTTTTTTTTTTTTTTTTTTTTTTTTTTTTTGTTTGCTTGTTTGTCCTGAACAGTTAAACTGTCCACTGTTCTTCAGATCCCACAATTTCTTTGGTTTTTCAACATTTTTGTGTATTTGAATCCTTTCCAACAATGACTGTATGATTTTGAGATCCATCTTTTCACACTGAGGACAGCTGAGGGAGTCATATGCAACTATTACAGAAGATTCAAATGCTCACTGATGCTTCAGAAGGAAACACACTGCATTAAGAACCGATTTTAAATTTGAAGATCAGGGTAAATTTAAATTATTTTGTCTTGTGGGAAACATCAAAGTATCTTTTGTAGCTTCTGAAGGGCAGTACTAAGTGGAAAAAAATATGATATATAGGCAAAATAAGAAAAATGTACATATCTTCATTCTGTTCAAAAGTTTTCACCCCCAGCTCTTAATGCATTGTGTTTCCTTCTGAAGCATCAGTGAACGTTTGAACCTTCTGTAATAGTTGCATATGAGTCCCTCAGTTGTCCTCAGTGTGAAAAGATGGATCTCAAAATCATACAGTCATTGTTGGAAAGGGTTCAAATGCACAAAAAATGCTGAAAAACCAAAGAATTTATGGGACTTGAAGTTTAACTGCTCAAAACAAACAAGGGACTCGTGAACAACTATCACTAAACAAAAAAACACAGTTGTGGATCATTCAGGTAACAACAATGTGTTAAAAATCAAGCGTATCCCTCTTATATTTGGTAAAACAATTAACATTTTGCAGATTCTGCAAGGTGTGTGAAAACTTTTGACCTTAACTGTAATATATTGTATAATATTTGACAAGCTTTAAAATCGAGTGTTTTTTGTTGTTGTCGTTGTTGTTTTAAATCTACAAGCTTCACACTTACTAATGAATCCTGTATCAAATATGTATGCATGCAATGGATATTGAATGACACCCATTGTTGCTAATTACCCTTCTGAACCTCTTTCCTGTCTCCCTTAGAGAAGTTTCCCAACTTGCCTCTGAAGTCCATGGCCTCTTGTCGTCTGTACTCATTGTTATCTAATCTCAAACAGTAGGGCTTTAAAGTCCTTCTGAGTGGGCCAGCGCACTTCAGATTACAGTCTGCCCTGTCTGTTGTCTGGATTGTTTCCCAAACTTCGGCTTGGGCCCGTAAGTACCATTAGCCTGTCCAATGTCACCCTTCAATAAGACAGATAAGACTCACTGAGAGCGTGACTGCAATGGATGCACAAGGATGGGCTCAACATGTGTCAGTTTCCACCCTTATCCTTCCTGAGACATACTGACTCTTGCTTGGCTATATTTACCCTCTGTCCTCCAGTAACAGCCTAAACTAAGGGTCCGCTGTCGGTTTCTTGGCATCCACACAAGGGCAACCACACCAATGGCCTCCTTCAAGCTACAAGGTGCGACTGAGCTTAATGCACAGGCTGTCACCGAGTCCTATCTAAAGAGCTTTTAACAGTTCATAAAAAGAAAGAAATATGTTTAGAATACATTTTCCAGTAGCCATCTCAATGTGAAGTCCATAGTTTGAAAACAGGGATTCATTTTAATATTTAGCTTTTTCTCAAAATATGATACATGCTCAGCCCTTGCGTTTTTGGGGTGTGAATATTCTCAAAAAGTATACTTAATGGAATAGTTCACCCTAAAATGAAAACTCATTTCATCAAAAATATCTTAATTTATGTTCCGAAGATGACAAAGGTCTTAGGGGTTTTAAAACTATAACTTTTCCTTTAACATTATTAAGGATTCTACTGTTAATTCATGACTTTTCCACATTTTTGAGAACTAATTATGAACAAAAATAATATTTGATACTAGATAGTACATAACAGGATCACAGTCTGTTTTGTGATTTTAAAGTTGTCCTTGCTAAATGTATTTTTTCTACATCTGTGTGATTTCACAGTGAAGGAAACTCAAGTGCCGGACAGCCAGGGGATATGGGCGGGACCTGTCAATCATCATCAAAAGTAAGGGGGGGCGGTACAAGGAATGTGGGGAAATCCCACACTTCCTCACAAATTAATTTAATGTGAGTTTTTAAATGATTTTGTAGTTTTGATTCATGTAGAATATCTCTCATTGTCTTTTGTTGTAATTAGGAGGGTGACAGCATTACCTGAGTACCTGAAGTGACCCCAATGTTCATCAACTCAACACTCGAGGGGATTTGGATTGGAAACGAGTTTGGACATTCTTATGTGATTTTTTTACACAAGGCAAAAGCATGATGAATTTTTGAGGATAGCTATCCACATTTTCATTTCGTTTCATTTGGAGTGCTACAAACCCAAATCTGGCACATTAGGAAGGCACTGAACAAGACAAATGTCCTGGTAACGAAACATCTGTTCGATTTTCAACAACCAATGAATCACACCAATAGTGCATCACCAGCATGTTATTGGCTCATCCGCTGGGAATTTCCTACCTTCCAAGGAAAATGGCACAGTGATTTAAATGAATGGAAAAGTACTCATCTGTACCTTCCTCTCTCTCTCTCCTTACCAGCATGCCTTTTATTTGTGAAGAGGCCAAAAAGTAGAGTTCACTTGCCAAGAGGAAGTTTAAGGCTGATTGCAACCATGATTAAAGTGTTTGTTTCAGACCGTGCTGAATAAATCCATTTCGCATGCTTTGCAAGTAAATAAATAAATAAAGATCCGTTCACAGATTCCAAATAAATGTAAATATAAGGAGCGACTGGAATCCATGTGTTTCTTTGTTTTGTATTCTATCTTAATTGCTCATTACAGCGGGATTGTTATTCGAGGCATAATTAAGACCTGCTTAATAATGCAGTCAATTGATTGATGAACTCATTCATGTTCTGTCAATAGAGCCAGCACACTGGTGTGTGTGTGTGAAAGAGAGAGAGAGAGAGAACAAGAGAAAGTCAAATGCCCTTTAACCAGCTGTATCCCATCAATGTCCATCAGTGGGTCCAGTCTTTTGAAATGTACTTTTCTCTGGATTATACACTCATTGTTCTTGGTTTTCAGTGATGAAACATAAAATGTCCAAACTAAATGCAGTGTTTTTAAAGAAATAATTCATTCAGAAATGAAAATTCCGTCATTATTCACTTCCAAATGTAACTCACATGACTGTCTGTCTTCACAAAAGGTGAATTTTTGAAGAATATTCCTTTCTAGCAATGAAAGTTAATGACACTGTTATAATACGAAATGACCAAAAAAAGTAGCATAAAAGGTATCTTTTCAGGTCTTTTTGAAATAATGGGGATTGACTGATATTTTATTCATTCTTTTGAGTAAGATCTTTTTAGTGACAAAACCAGTCTGAATAATACAAACTCATGATCTGCTTAATGAGTTCTCACTTTTTTTCCCCCCAAATTTGTCACATTAAGCTTTCTTATGCTATTAGAAGACTTTACATATAGCACACAAAATGATACTATGCTTTTGCATCGTTTTTAAAGCTTGAAAGCCCCAGCCCCCATTCTTTGGAATTGCATGAAGAGCAACCAGTTTATTATTCAAAATGTATCTTTGTATTACACACACGCAAAAGAGAGAAAATCATATGGGTTTGGAATGACATGAGGGTAAATGAGCAAATGATGACTGCATTTTCACTCTTGGATGAACTATTTCTTTAACTGGTCAGGGAGGTAAATGTAAGAGATTTCTTTATGTGGAAGGACTACGCAGTGGGACTCTGAGAGTATCAATCAAGGCTGTCACTGACTCCTGCAGCCTCTCGCTTCAGTTACCGCAGACACATCTGCACAAAATTCAGCGTGAAATTGTATGGCTCCTACCCCACCAGGGCCATCTGCCTCCTTACAGTCCTGAGCCACCTCTACCCCCTTCAGAGTCCTGAGTCATGAGCTCTGGTCATACCGTACCTAGAGGTGCGGTATTGCACTCCACTTGTTGCACTTAACCATTCGTCCTTTCCAACCTCTGAATGTACCTTCTAGAAAGCTTATACTGTTACCTGTGTTACCTGTCATTTGTAGCTTCAAAACAAATATATGTAGATTCCCAGAGGACAATGTTATTGCTCAGAGGTTGCTCTTTTACTCCTTATGGGTCTTAATGGACTTCTCAATTTTTATTTGAGAAGTCTTTCCTTTCCTTAAAATTTCTAAGTTGGGTTAAGTAACCCAACAGTTGGGTTAGTCGATATTTGACACAAAGTTGGGATAAACAAAACCCAGCATTTTTTAGAGTGAGACCAGTGTTGCCAAGTCTGTGGATTTCCTGCGGAATTGGGTTACTTTAACACTGTTGCCGTGGGTTGTTTTTGATGTCCGGGTTGAACGGAACCCAGTAACGTCATATTTAGCCCCTGAAATACGAATTTACCAGCAGAACCCTGACAAAAAAAAATGTGTATTTTATCTTCTGGAACGCAATTTTTAATGGAGGACCATTAAAAACGTGATTGGGATAGTTTTGGGCTAGTTTTGAGTAGCAATTGGGTGGGTTTTGTTGTGAAAACCTGACAACCCTAAGTGAGACTTTTTACTGAGCTGTTTTAACCCAACTTTGGGTCAAATATGGATGGAGCCAACTTTTGGGTTTAAAATTTAATTGAAAAATTTTACCCAATAGTTGGGTTAGTCCATATTGAGCTAAAGTTGCGTTAAAACAACCCAGCATGTTTTAGAATGAGACTTTTTCCTGAGTTGTTTTAACCCAATTTTGGGTCTAATATGGACTGACCCAACTTTTGGGTTAAAAATTTGATTGAAAAATTTAACCCAGCAGTTGGGTTATTGCATATTTGAGCTAAAGTTGCGTTAAAACAACCCAGCATTTTTTTAGAATGAGACTTTTTCCTGAGTTGTTTTAACCCAGCTTTGGGTCTAATATGGACTGACCCAACTTTTGGATTAAAAATTTTATTGAAAAATTTAATCCAGCAGTTGGGTTAGTCCATATTTGACCCAAAGTTGGGTTGAAACAACCCAGCATTTTTTAGAGCGAGACTTTTTCCTGGGTTGTTTTAACCCAACTTTGGGTCAAATATAAACAGACCCAACTGTTGGGTTAAATTTTTAATTGAACAGTTCATTTACATGACAACTGTGCTTTGGGGGTCAAACAATTGAAAAAACAATTAAAATTTTAAGGAGATCTCATTTGTGATTTAGTTTTTGCTTTATTTAGCAGTGACATCTTCCTTTCCAAGTCCTCAATTCAGTCATTTTTGTGCTGAAGTCATTTTTAAGAATTTTTGGATAGAATTTCTACTTTTTGTTTGTATTTTCCATTTTCGACATTCTCTGAGTTGTATCAACACTACAGCGATAACCTCTGGGACTCGCACTGAAAAAGGTAGTCTCATTAAACCACCTCAGCAAAGCTTAAGAACACAAAATGGACCTGATTACTTTGCCGTGCAAGTCTCTAAAGTCATTCAATTGCATTATGCCACCAGTTAATTTACAAATGCTAGTCACCCGAACTCCAATCACAGAATGTAGAAAAAGATCAATACACCTGACATTAGATTAGCTCGGAAACCCATAAGATGGTCGAATGGAAGCTGACTGTGCAGTTTTAAAGCTCCTGATAGACTAAAGTAATGAAACAATGGACTGAAATGCACTCAAGTCACAGAATCACTTTTAGGAACTCACCAGTGTGACCTGGACTCACTAGCAGCTAGTTAGTGGGTAATCAGACTTCTTAGATTAAAATTCAAATCAGTCTACCTTTTTATGTAATTGACTTAGGGCTTATGCAGCCAGTTTGCTCTTGAACCTTCAAGACATAGATGCTACATACTCAACACGTGAGAAATAAGCTAGAGGAAAGTAAACAGGCTCACTTTAGGTTAACTTTAAAAGGCAAAAAGGTAAATTTGAGGTTACGACCTCGTCAGCCTGTCAACAAATCAACTCATCTTCTTGCAGTTGCAAAAAATACACAGAGCAACAAGAGTGCAAGAAAAGAGAGAGTCTGTATGAAACAATCTTCTTTTCATGTCAAATCTGATTGTAACATTCTTGACATTTCACACCACCTATATTCCCCATGGGACTTGGGAAAGGTAATCTAGAGTAGCTGAAGGCAGATTGAGAGACAGGCTAGCCTGCTACACTGGCATTCCCAATGGCTACGTGGATATCAGATTCCCTCCTTTATGCTTCCAGAGTGTTATGAGGATTTTCACTCAGTTTCCTTAACAGGCTTAGATGTTTTTATTCGTCATTTCTTAAATTGTTTGAGTTTGAGCAGGAAAGGGGGGTTCTCCAAGGGGCTCGTTCTCATTCTCGGTTAGCGAGAGAACAGGTTCTTTTGACTGCCAGAGCCGGAGGCTAACACACGAGACGTATTTTGATGTTTTGGACATTGAAAAGACCTCCACCTTCATTTTCTAGACTGTAAGTAAAGCAATAACAGTTCTAATGTAATATTATGCCTTCCTAAGTGTTTATATAGCATTAAATCTCTAAAGGTTGTTAGATTGTTAGCGATGATTAGCTACAAACGCTGTCATTGACAGTAAAACATATCAAACAAAAGACCTATGGTTCTTTGTAGATTGTAAAAGTTCTTTATTTGACTTTTAAAGTTGTTATACCAGCATGTTTTTGTAGATATACGTTAACAGTGAAAAAGTAAAACCCTTCCTTAGACCCCAAAAAGTTCTTTCAAGGCATGAAGTTTGACTTCATTTTAAGAGACTATTTTAATGTGTGATTTTATCTAGTAGTAAATTAGATTTTGGGGAAAGTTTTGAATGAGCAAGATTTATTATTTAATTTTTCCTCAGGATTGCATTTGACTGTCATTCTCATTACATTCTGACATTGTAGTTCATGCTGTGCTTATCTGCTTGATTTGGTTTTTCAGGCAATGCTCACAGTCCAAGTATCTCATTCCTTTCAAATGAGGGGAGACAACATAAACACAGCAGGCATAAACAAAGAAAAATGAAATTATCCTGCTGAAATGTCACTGTATGAAGTTCTACACTGAAAGATGTAGAGAAATGAAGTGGGGCGCCATGGCCTTCATCACACAATGGCATCTTCTCCAGTTTTCCAGTGTCTGCTCTGAACAAATGTGTGCTGCCTTTGGTAAGCACATCATAAAAATGCAGAGGAATGCCAGTGGAAGAGCTTGGGTTTCCCCAATTTCTTTGACTCGAAAATGCCAAAACCATAAAAATATCCAAGTACCTCCGGTGCTTTGAAAAGCAATACGAGAACTTCAGTTTAAATAGCCTGGCGTGCCTTAAGCTGTAGCAAACAAACAACAAAAAAACTGTAAGTGCAACCAAGCCAGAAAATGGCATGAATTTGTCTTGGCGTCCAATATTTGATGTATGTGCAGTGAACTGGAAGTTTGTCACTCTAATCCAAGCTCCGGGTATTGACATGCTAAAAGCAACTGTTTTGTGGCCCAGAAAAGCAGAAATAATTTCCTATAAAACAAACTTTTTAGCAGTGGCATGTAATTGATGAAACCAGATATTTCTGTTGCAGTACAATACACACTCAAACCAGCCTGGTCAACCAGTTATGGTTGCATTTAAGGTCTTGTGCAAACAACTAGTGTCTTAAGGGATTAGTTCCATCAGAAATGAAAATTTAATTTACTCACCCTCGTATTGTTCCAAATTCATGATTTTCCTTCTCTGGAAAATGAGAAGCGAAATTTTGAATAATGTACTCGTACACTTGCTTTGAATTAGTGAGTTGAACTGTTTTGTAAACAAATCAATCTGGTTTTGTGAGCTGAATGGATTAATTCATCACAAATGTTTTTGTGAATCAACTAAATAGATTCAGACCTGACAGACCTTAAAATTATCAGACGGCTTTACAAAAAACTGCAAATCCTTGTCCACTTGTATAACTTATGGTGCTTTTTTGCATTTTGTAGTCCCATATTTGGCTATATTTCAATATCCACTTTCATAATATTGAAAATAGTGGCCAATATGTTTCAAAAAACCACCTTTTTTGTTCCACAAAATACGAAATACAGTCATTCTAGATTGGAGAACTGAATGAAGTGGACGGTTTCTGTTTTGGTCTATTAACGTTCATTTGGTTTTAGAATGAATTAGTGTCATTCTATATAAGTGTTGACAGATACATTTATCATTAATATAAGTAGACAGCCACGAAACCATTAGAGACTTTTCCACTTGATAAACAAAGGCTCATGTGCACGTTTGTGTGTGTGTGTTTATGAATGCAATTAAGCACATTTCTCTGAATGTGCTATCATATATAGCACATTAATGTGAATTGTGCTTGCTTACAGTGGCCACACACACGCACATACACTGCTAAGGGAATAGTAGAGCCTATTAAAATGCATTCATAATGCGTATCCTAAGGAAACTCTCAGCGATGATTAGCTGAGTAAGTGTTTTGTGAAACTCACACTGTGGCCATGCCCTGAGGTAAGCTATCATTTAGAAGAGTTAATGAAGCTTTTCATACCTAATTAGCCTTCGGCAAGATGGGAATTATACAAGAAGAAAGTTTATTAGCACATGGAGCTGAAGGATTAGAGAAACTAAAAAGCAGATCTGTTAATGCAGATATGAACCTGTATTGAGTTTGAATTGATTCGCTGTTTGATATTGTTTATTTATATTATCTAGGGTCGGGCTTATAGATGCTGACAGAAATCATGTTGCATCAGGGAGCCGCTATTAATCTGTGATCGCTTTTTTATTTTTACTTTTGAGATTAGCAGTCACACATACTCTGTTTATACTATGGAGCAGCAGTACTTACCATAGATTTTACCATAAGATTAGATGTTTGTCAGTGGACCTCAGCATCTGCAAATGTTTCGCCATTGTTTTATCAGTCATCTCTACTTACTCTCTTTATGTGGTAAGTGAAATGTTATGTACTGAAATGTAACGGGCTACTGCTAGCAAACTTTCTGAATTCGGATTCATGCTTCGGTGCAGTGAAATGAATAAACCTCTGAAAATAACATTTCCAGTATCTAACTAAATTAATGTTTTTGACATTTTACCCATGTTTGCTTTCACATAGTTAAAAATGACCTTGAGTGAGAATCGCGTTGTAATCTGGAGAAGGTTCCAGGCTCCCAGAGGCCTCCGGAGAAACTCCCACCAAATGGAAAGCCACCTGCCTGGCCTTCAGTCAGCCAGAGTACCAGCAGAAGTCAGATAAGGCTGTCTCACTCTCTTTTCTTTCCTCATGCCAGATTTCCAGCAGCAACGAGGCTTATCGGGAAGATAAGAGCAGCAGGAAACAGTGGCCTCGGGATGGAGAGTGTGGATGGAGCACATCATTTGTTCAGCGAGAACGAGTGGTAGAAATCGACTTATATTGACACCTCAGAGCTAGATTTGGAAAGAAAAGGGATGGGAGTGAAACTTTATGTGAGTGGTTCTGTTTATGAGAGTCCTAAACATTGATTAATCACTCCTCATCTCTAAAAAGCACTTCATATCCGTTCCCTCGAAATTGCTTTCTGTCTTAAAGTGTCAGCCAACTTGCATAAAGTAATAATCTTGCTGTCTGGTAACATAAATCCGTATGATTTACAGTGATGTCTCACCAAAAGTCATGGTGTGGTACTTATTTTAGGTGTAATGCAAGAAGCTCTATTTCCAGGAGATGTTTGAATGGCATTTCTTCATATTAGTCACTATCAAAAGGTCAACATCACTTTAACAAGCATTTCCTTCCTCCATTCAGAAAGGAAGACAAGTGCAGAGGAAGGAAAGGAGAAAGGCACGGAGGAAGAGAATACACAGATACACTCTCAGTCATAAGTTTTTGAACAGTAAGATTTTTAATGCTTTTTTTAAGGAAGTCTCTAAATGTATTTGATCCAAAGTACAGCAAAAACGGTAAAATTCTGAAAGATTTTTACTATTTAAAATAACAGTTTTCTATTTGCATATATTTTAAAACGTAATTTATTCCTGTGATCAAAGCTAAATTTTCAGCATCATTACTCCAGTTTTCAGTGTCACGTGATCCTTCAGAAATCATTCTAATATGCTGATTTGCTGTTTAGAAACTTTTTTTTTTAACATTTATTTGAATTAAATTTTGTTTCTCACAGTCATTTAACATTTTTACATTGTCATTTAAAATTTTCCTTAAAGTCGTCTTTATCACTACCACTCTGTTTTATAAAGAGAAAAAGAGTTTTTATTCTATTAAATGGGCACAAACCACCAAAAATATTCCTGGTTTCAGCAGTCTAACACTGTGGTCTCAAGTCTTCAGATCCAAACCACAATTTAATCTCTACATCTCAGTGGAATGATGTAATCTCAACCGGCAGAGCTTTTCCTCCTTCTCTCCTCACCCGTTCACTTCACATTCATCTCTCTCTTGTTTGGGTTAGCGAGCTCTGAGCCGGTGCTCCCTGTGTAGTTTTTTCCTCAGATTAGTATGAGTGCTACGCTTCAAAAAGATATAGATTGTAGATGTAATGACTTTGGCTTTTTCCCCCAGAGCTCTCTGAGGGCTTGACAGTGTTTGTGTTTGTGCTATGAGGGCAATGTGGGTTTTAACAGGGCTCAGAACGGCGATAGAAAATTAGATGCTTGGTTTGAAAACACTCATGTGCGTGAGGAACGCCTAGTGGAAATTCCTGGTCTCCGTTTTGCACGTTTTCCCGAGGCTGTGTGGCCTGCTACCTATCAGCCTAATAAAGAAAATGCAAGGACAATTTCCTTATTCTTTGGCTCATTTGCACCAGGCTGTGCACATCTGCGTAGCCTCCGTCATATTCTTATCTTAATATTGTCCATTTTTTCTCTCAAGCCCCATTAAAATCTGAAATCGCTTGTAAAAAGTTCTAATGTTGAAAAAGTTTTACTGATCTTTTGAGACGCTGTGCCACAGCACTAAGTCATGTCATCACACACTATATTTTTATGTCGTATTCCAAATGTACCATGATAAAAAACACTGGGATTTATTCATGCAAATCGACTATCGTAACTGTCCAGTTGCTGCAACTTGACACCGGTAATAACTCACAAAAAACGACACAGTATAACATTACTCTTCTTTAAACCTATTTATTCTGCTATCACATTCATCCATCTCCGATCTGTGACCAATGAAGGAGGATGTGGACGGGCCCGCCGTCTGTCTTGCTGTCTGTCTTTGACATTAGGCTGCTTTTATGAATGCCTGTTTGTGAGAGGGAAGAATCATAAATGGAATGATCTATAGGAAAAGGAATGGATGACCAGACAATGTCAAGGGCATGAGTCTCTTTTGAGTTATGCTCCCTCATGTGACTAGGTGCTCATACACAATGGATCATTTCAGAACCTTATATTCTTTACACTAACGGTAAATTCTTGCCATTCCAGATTCTCCCACGGGACACGTTCGTCTGGGATTCTCGCTGATGGGATCCTCACACCTGCTGGACTGCTGTATCTTCTCCGGTTAGGAATTCTGTGCTGATTTTGATTCATTTTAGCCAGCTGATGGATATTGATACGGGCGTCATTGCTCTTCTCTGTGTGTTGTCAATCTAAATGAGACGGAAAATGAGAATTAAAAGTGATCCAGAATTGATGTATGATGTATATATAAATTACGATATCCTTCTGGGATTTTTTGGATAGGACTTAAATCTGTGGAAGACTCTAGCCAAAAATGATACGATATTCAATTTCAGTGGACTAGTTACTCGTTTGTCATTTAGATGATCCTTTTATCTAAAGTCATTTATAATACACTTTATATAGGTTCAGTTTCTCTGAAATATTCCTTTTGGCTTCCCAGAAAGATTGCTAATGACCTGTGAAATCAAAACTGAGGTTTTATTGATGAGAAATTTAGGACATGAACTTTAACTTCGAGAACGTCTACATGTTGGTGTTCTTCTGATTAATCTTTACCAAATATACGTTCATGTATTTTTGTCTAAGTTTCCAGTTGAAATTCTTGAAACAAGACAAATTTAGTTTGAGAAGCAACACTTCATAAGATATTTAGGGGTTCAAGTGCATAGCGCTAAAACCCTATTGTAATTGTTAGAATGGTCACGGATGCAGCGATCCTTCCAATCTTCCGGTATTTTACCTTTTTGGAAAAACCTACTTTTGCAGACTAGTCCTAGGTTTTTTGCCCGATCGGAACCAAACCAGTGCAGAAAGATTCTCTAGAGAGTGAATATCAATAATTGTTAAAAAAAAAAAAAAGAAAAAGAAAAGAAGTTTAATTTTTGACTCACTGTCGCAGAGGGGTGCCAAAACTTTTGAAAGGGGCAGGGCCACTTTTAGTAAAATGCCTATAATTCCTGAATGAAATGAGACATCTCCGCCAAACTCAGAACACTAATGTCAAATCCCGGCTCAAGGACCTTTCCCGATCTTGCCCCCTTCTCTCTCTCCCACTTTGCTTCCTGTCAGCTATGATCTGTCCTTTCATTGCCAGGCAATAATCAAAAGTAATCAAAAAAAAAATTGAGAAGCTATAACGGGGTTGTTTAGAAAAGGGGCCTGTCCAAATTTACCCCAAATCCTATAAAGACTAAAGGAAAGCTCAAAACTTCACAAAATGTGATTCTAAACAGTCATGCAAAGTTTTAAGGGGATCGGACAGCAGCTGGCACTATAACAGTATAAAAATTTAAAAAAAAAAAACCCATCATATTTATTTGGTAAATTACCTGGATTTGCCAAAAATGCTTTTTTAATCATTGATTTAGGTGGGTACAGCCTTGCTAAATAATATGTAATGTATTTTTTCTTATATGCTTAAATGCCTTAAGCGCTTGAACTCCGGTAATCGCTACTTGCAGCTATATTAATACTTGTTTTCAGAGAATGCAAATGCATTGTCCCTTTTTTTTTAAAGTTTTAAACAAGTTAAAAACAAATGAGACAAAAACAGTGAAGACAGATTCTGTAAAAATCAATCTTTGCAGTGTTGCTTTCAAGTAAATTAGTTTTGCTTTAAGAATTTTTACTGCAAAATTCATTAGAAACTTATTGAGAAGTCTTTTTTTATTTAAATATTCGACTGTGGTCTATCATAAATGTTAGTCCTGCTCAGTTGCATGCTGTTTAGCAGGTATGTACGTAAAGCATCTGTCCCTGGTGCACTATTGGTAGTTGTGAGTGCTTTCTACCTGTTTCTGAGTGAAACAATCAGGTCGTCAAAACATCTACTGTGACCTTTTAATGACACACAAGTCATTGCAATTTGTGTGAAATAGACCATTACATTTCGAGCTCCCTTCGGTCAGTTGGTACATTGTCAAATGAATGAATTAGTACCAGACTGCATTTCCTGTTAAGTACACTTATTTGACGTGAAGCCGACATACGTGATCGCACACACACATACGCTTTCTCCTCACCATAGTACTTCAAAGCGTGTTGGGAGAGAGTTTAATAGAGATAGATTATGGGAGTCAACACTCATGGCCATTTGCAGTGCTGATGGTTCACAGACTTCACATTTTAAACCAGCTCAGCTAATTTACAGAGCAGAGCACATCATTACAACAGACGGCTCGCTTTGGTGTGGGGTGCACTCATTTGGGCCGTGTGTGTGTGCGTGCACATGCGTTTAGGATGGGTTTGTCGAGCAAAGCCAAAGATGGATGCTCTCAAAGACAGCGTCTTAATCTTCAAAGTAATTCCAAAATGTTATTTTCTCCATTTCTTTCTAATGGAGGAAAACTGGGTAAAAATCAAGAAAAGAATCAGTTGGCATGTCTTTCTGGTAGGTTCATTTGAGTGTAGTTCAACATGAAGATGGATTCAACCAATATGTACACTACCAGTCAAAAGTTTTTTTTTTTTTTTAATAAGTCTCTTCTGCCCCCCAAGCCTGCATTTAAGTGATCCAAAATACAGCAAAAGCAGTAATATTGTTAAATATTTTTATATAAAAGGACTGCTTTCTATTTGAATATATTTTAAAAAGTCATTTATTCTTGTAATAAAAGCTAAATTTTCTTTAGTCTCACATGATCCTGCAGAAATCATTCTAATATGCTTATTATTGTTATTATTAATATTTAAAACAGTTAAGCACATTTTTTCAGGATTCTCTGATAAATAGAAAGATCCAAAGATCAGCATTTATCTGCAATAAAAAGCTTTTGAAACATTATACACTATACCATTCAAAAGCTTTGATTCAGTATATATATATATTTGTACTTTTATTTAGAAAGGATGCTTTAAATTGATCAAAACTGATGATAAAGACATTTACATTGTTACTAAAGATTTCTATTTCAGATAAATGCTGTTCTTCTGAATTTGTATTTATCAAAGAACCATGAAAAACTGCTCAGCTGTATAAATGTTTCTTGCACGAAATATATACTTTTACATCACAGCAGTACTTTTTTACTGTATTTTTGATCAAACAAATATTATTATTAGTCACACAAGAAACAAGAACATTTGTATTTAACTTTGTGTCTCTTATCCAAAGCGACTTATAAGTGAGGAGAACAGAAGAGAAAAGGTCCAAGCACCGAGCCCTGAGGAACCCCAGTAACAAAAAGTGTTGGATGATGTTTTTTTTTTTCCCTTGTAACATGTATTGTAACTTTTCCTTATCCTGACATTTCAAGAAAAAATGAGCATGAACAGATTTTAAATAAGACTTCGATTAGCATCCTATAATCCATTTCAGCATTCGGTTTCTAACGCTCTGTCCACAGATCAAGGCACTGAGGGGACAGTTTGTGCTTTGACAATGCAATTAGTTTGCGTCTTTGAGGGCCAGATGTAATCTGAATATTTCATTAAATCGGCCACCACTGCAAGAGAATGATAAGAAAATAAAACGCATCTTTTGGACTTCTTGGGGTTCTTATAAAGGTAATGAACATTGATGATAACAGACTCATTAGAATGGACCACCTCAGGACCTTTAAGTACTGCTATGATTGTCTGAATGTTGAAAAACTGTTTTGATGTATGATTTAGTGCGGATTGTACATTATTATCACTTAGATTATCAGCAGAACGAAGGAGGCGCCAGGCTAACCCACAACGGTCCATTTCATGGACCAAGACTTCATGTCTGCATCAACACACAAAAGTCATTAAAACGAGTCAGTGACTATTCCTCTTGTTTTAGTTTTTCATACTCCACCCTCAAAACACTTCTGGAATTTATTTCCGTCTCCAAATTTAATGGCAAGAGAACACAAAGAATGGAAACAGAATCTCCAGTCCATTCCAAAAGTGGAATGTGGAACTCTTTCCTGTGTTTCGTGGAATCGTCAGGCTGGCATGAACCACACTGCTCTCAGCGGGTTATATCTGCCCCATCGTAACTCTTGTCATGAGTTTGACATGAAGCAGCTCACTGTTTCTTTTTGTGGTTAGTAAATAGATGAAGTCGTTTTTCCTTATGAATTTAGTTTGGGGAAAAACGTAAGATTTAAGGCATGATATGCAAGTGCATTTCAGAGTGTATTTAATACCTTGTGTTTGGTTTAACATGGCTACGTTGTATGACCACATTAAACAGTGCAATATGTTTGCCATGCATATTTTATTTTATAAGTTCACACATATAGCCTATAAAAGCTATGGAAAAGAATAAACATATTAGGCTTTCTGTCCCCAAGGTTTTAAATACGAGACGCCACATAAGCTCAGAGTTCATCTCCGGAACAAACTATGGAAAGTAAAGCTGAAGTCGGAGGAAAGATGCCAGAGGAAATACGGAAAGAAGTGAGTTATGCATTTGCCTGTTTATATACCCTCCGCAATTTCATTGGTTGGACTTTAAAAATGTGCTTCTCCTGAACTTTGTATATACACGTATAGTAATTAAGAAAATAACACCCCAAGGATGTGGTGTTTACAATATTCTGATGCATGTCAAGATAGGTCAATAATTCCAGTGAGTCACCGCTCTTATAGTAGTACCAGAGTGATGCTTGGGTTGAGTAATAGCGATCTGAGGAAATAGGCTGTGAAACATATGTTTGTGGGCGATTATGGGGGCTGGGGTGGGCCTGACTGATGTGGTGTGACTTCATCAGCGGTTGATGGACCCTTCTGACCCCACCCATCACTCTTGAAGTCGTCTAGTCTCCTCCCTCTTCCTAAGAGTCCGAAGAGCATTAACCTGCTCGTATTTAGGTTCAGTAAAGTAGCGTTGGACTGTCTGTAAGACTTGTGTAATGTTTAGATTTGCTCTACCATTGAGATCAATTTTAATTCTGAAGACTAGATCCAAAAAAGCAGCAAAATTGAAAAATGATGAATGTTTCGAAGCTTTAGGAGAATGACAGAGTTAGCTGACAAAAGAAGCATTTCTTGGTTGTTTGTCATCTTTGATGGATAAGATGTTGCCCAATTTTAGCTCTGAGTATGCTATGTGTGAAAGTACAGATTTGGGTTGCTGTCACTATATACTCACAACCATTCAAAAGAAAAAATATATCGTTTTTTTTTTTTTGTTGTTGTTGTTGTTGTTTTTTTACAGAAATTAACACTATTATTCAGCAAAGATGCATTAAACTGATCAAAAGTGACAGTAAAGACATTTATACAAATGATTTATGCTTCTAGGTTTCTATATGTACATATGTAGGTTTCTACAAAAATATCAAGCAGCACAAATTTTTTCAACATTGATAGTAAGAAATTATATTAAAGAAAGCATACTAGAATGATTGACACTGACACTGAAGACTGGAGCAATGGCTGATGAATATATTCAAATATATTCCATCACATAATATATTTTTTTAAATATTTTTAAATAGAAAAAACTAATTTTTAAATTGTAGTAATATTTCACAAAATTAGTTTTTACTGTATTTTCATCAAATAAATGCAGCATTGACAAGCATAATGATGTCTTTTGTTCCCAAACGTTTGAATAGTAGTGTACATGCACATATTTTCATCATTCCAAACCAAGTGACTCATTTAACTTGGATTATTAGGGACGTTTAATATCAGATGTCAAATAGTTGAAAAGCGTTGAAAACTGCAGCTTTATACAGAAAATAGTGGTTTCTGGATAACTGTATTGAATATTTTCTTTAGTAACAGCCATAAATTACAAAATCCTTATTGGGATAGAGAGTTGTTACTCTTTCATTTACATGAGAATTGGGATCACATTTACATCCAAATAATAATTTATCTACTCAAAACAGAATCTAAATCCCAAAGTGTAGCTATAAACTGCGTAAATCCTCTGGATTTAGTTACATTTACTGCAAAAGAGGTGTTCGCATGTCATTTTGTAAAGAAAGTAGTATTTTATGTTGCTTCAAATAAGCCAGTTTTGCAAAATATTGTGGATGATTAGGTTTACAGTGAATTTCCACTAAATTTTAACTGATAAATTGGACAGCAAATATCACATGCAATGTGAAACAGGACCTAGCCTGAAGGTAAACAGTGTTATATATGTGATCCTTGGACGGATGAATCATATCTACTGCATATTTAACTTTTAAATACTCAATATGACCAATCATTCAAACATGACAAACACCTCTGTCATGCTGGCAGAAGCAGACTTGCATACGCCAGAGGCTCTGGTATGAGAAACATTCCCTCTGTTATTCTGCGTGTGAGATTGATTGGGGTTTCTGATGAATCCGTTGATTGGTTGGACGAGTTCAGAGCTCAGCTGGTGGAGTCCACGGGTGCTCTCGCAGCCTGTTCTTTACGCCGACTCTGTTCTTTCATTTATAGGGATGCTTTGATGATTAAGATAAATGATAATTCAAACATTCCAAAGACGTACAGATAGAAACGTTGATTTTTTTTAGGAAAAAAGATTGAATCCTCTGGTATTATGACAAATGGTTGCATCTGTTAATCAAACCTTATGCAGTTTAGTTACCAGAGACTAGTTGATATATAACCAGAGGATTTGTAAGTGTGTTTGTCCAAATAGGGCATGGAGGCACTAGAGCATCAGAAGGCCACTCACACCCCAGCGTTCAGCCTCGCTCCTTTAGGAGAGCTTTGATTAATGAGCTCTCATGCTATAATGAAAGCATGTGAAGAGGGGGAAGGATTTCACCGTGACGCAAAGCTGGCAGGAGTCAGACTTGGGGGTCGGGCCTCCCTTCAGGATCAAACATTATTGTCTCTTTTTCGCTCTCGAAGTCATTCTACTCATATTTCTCAGAGTCTGACCTGCAGTTACTCATTACCTCTTTTTGAAGTGCCTCTTGTCATGGCCGCTGTTGTCCTTGGATCTCCTCGTCCCCATCAGCGTCTCTGGATTTAGGCAAATACATCTATCTTCTGTATTGCGGCCTGCTGAAATGCAAACACCAATGAAAGCCAAGTGGAAAAGTTGAGCTTTGTGAGTCGGAGGTCAATTTGGGGGTCTTCAAAGAGGATTGCTTCTTCTTTTTTTGCATTTTTCAGACAGGTTTCTATGCAAGTAGCACTTTAAACCCTTTAGCATGTTATGCATTTGACTATGAAGGATGCCACTTTGTACACTATTGCACCTGTTTGTGTGTGTTTGTTGTTAGAAGGAACATCAAGATAGAGAAATGGAAAAACGAGAAAGAGATTTGGTTTGGCTCTGTCCGTTCTCTTTATCCAAATGTTCTACTGAAATGTTTCTGCCAGTTCGGAAGTATCAGCTTTGTGAATACTAGTCAGTAGAACATTGTACAAAGAGCATAACCTGCTTTGTGTACTGCATTGAAATGCCACCTAGAGTGTTTTAGCAGCACTCCAATAACTGATTTCAACACCACAGAACTGTGGTGGGGAGTTTCGCATTTGAACTTACAAATGTAGATATGCTGAAAAAAAAGTTAATGAAAATAAACCCTGTCAATAGCTGCGTGATGTTAAAACAGATTTAGTCATCAGGACTGTAAGTTCAATTTGACTGAGTTACTAAATTCCAAACAAATGTGGCATTCTATCCACCATCCACCTATCCAATCATCCATCTATCGTTTACTTACCTATACATCCATCCGTCATCCACCCATCCATTCATCTATTCATTCATCATCCACTCATCCATCCATCAGTTTATCTATCCACCCATCTATCGTTCACCCACCTATGCAAACATCCATCATCCATCCATCCATTCATCTCTCCACCCACCCATCCATCCATTCATCATCCATCCATCCATCCATCCACCCACCCATTTCATCATCCACCCATCCATCCATCCATTCATCATACACTATCTATCTATCCATCCATCCATCCATCCATCCATTTATTCATCTGTCCACCCACCCATCCATCCACCCATCCATCAATCACCCACCTATACATACATCCATCATCCACCAATCTATTCATTTATCCATTCATCATCCACTCATCCATCTGTCCATCCATCCATCCATCCATCTATCCACCCATCCATCATTCACCCACCTATACATACATCCATCATCCACCAATCTATTCATTTATCCATTCATCATCCACTCATCCATCCATCCATCATCCACCAATCTATTCATTTATCCATTCATCATCCACTCATCCATCCGTCCACCCTTCCATTCATCCATCCATCCATCCATCATCCATCCATCCATCCATCCATTCATCATCCACCCACTTATATATACATACATCATCCACCAATCTATTCCATCCATCCGTCCACCCTTCCATTCATCCACCCATCCATCCACCTTCTTCATTTTCTATCTGTCTATTGTTCTGTCTTTCTATCATTCTATTTATCTTTTTTCTTTCTGTTGTTCTATCCATCTGTCCATCACTCTATCTGTCATTCTAATGGTTTATGGATGAGGTCTATAAACATTTGAACTTTTTTCAAAACTTTCATAGCTTTCTCTAGGCAGAACTCCCAGTTTTTCTTTAAAAACTTTGCTTTTATAGTTAAAAATCAAAATAATATTAAATTTCTTCAAATTTCAGTATATTTAAAGCTTTATTACATTCACATTTAAATTGCAGTCCTATTTGCTACGTCAGTTCATATTCATGAATTGAATGTGAATGTCAGATTTAAGTGGTGCACCATTCAAGTTACTCTGAGCCCCTTCACTGATTGTACTGCACTGGAAAGCAAACTGAAATCTTTTTTTAATATTTGTTTTGGGCAAACATTTCAATGATGTCTAGAAAACCTAAAGTAGAGCTCTCTAGTGAATGTACAGATAATAGATTGATGGGGAAAAGAGAACAAGCTGTAACTGTGGTTAGAGATGTATTTTCAAGGAGAGCAAGAGAGAACGTGAAGAAAATAGTAGGAGAAAGATGAACGTTTTGATGGGCACTGTATCAAAGATGAGGTGGGTGGTGTAATTGGTACAGCTTGTGAGTTTTGGCACGCGTTGACCCATCACTGGGCATGAGAGGGGCAGCATATGGCCCGCTTAGCAAGGGCTTGGCCCACCTTTACGCTACAGACTCCCTCTGTCACATCCCCAAAGACATGCAGGCGTGTGCTGATGCCAAAAACCACAGGCTTAGTACTGATGCCAAATCCTTTACAGCAAACCAAGCCAATGGTTAAGTTAAGAGACGGCCCAAGACTAAGTGTCTTTCATCTTCAAAGTTAGCCCTTAAGGATAGATTGATATTGTAACAGTCTTGTGGTAGCCAGGCTTCACACAAAGTACTGAAGTGGCCTCGATTTTTAGGTAAAGTAAAAGTGATACTCTTCATTTGCACATTTAAATAAGTGGTAAGCATGTAAAATTAGTTTGGAAGATAATTATTTCTTCAGAACAGTAATACCACACATTTCTTCTCATGATCCTCTTGCAAAAACCTCATGTAAACCTGTGATACCTCATTAGAATAGTTTTCTAGTCATTGTGACTTGAGGCAATATGTATGTATTTATCTATTTATTTATTTTGGCGTTAATGAACTGGGAACGCCTAAATTCAAGAAGCCCCAAACCAGTGGGGAAATATTTGGTTCTGCTGTGGCGTCACGTCTGGTCCTTACATCACTATTTTGGCTCAAATAGTTTCTGTCTGGGCAAACCATGGCTGCTTCCTGTTCAAATGCGCTAGTTAGAAAAGCCATATAATTTACATAGTGAGTAACAAAGGCCCTTTATAATTTTTAACATTTTTGGATTCTTGTCTTTTACATTCACTGTTTATTTTTATACATTGCAGTGCATCAGAACATACTTGAGTTAATTATGCTACTCTTTAATTTTCTCTCATTTTTTCCCCTTTGCATCCCAAATCACTATGTTAACACTCCACTCTCTTGTGTAGCAGCCGGTTCTTATCTACAGAACTGTAATTACACTGAAGCTCCTCAGAGCTTCATTTGAAGAGGAGATGCTTCACTTTAATTACGCATTCTCTCCTGCCTCAGTCACGGCAGCTGAGGAGCGTCTACCAGCGTTCCGCTCGCTTGATCCGTGTTCTGTCACGGCGGACCCACAACAAGGAGAACGCTGCTCTGTTGAAGCGGATGGCTTCTAATCCACGTTCAGTCAAGCCGAGTGTGTTATCGGATATCAAAGGGCACGCAGGATTAGCCATAAACGTGCATTAACAAAAATGTTATTGTTGGATCCCAGCTGGGCCCAAGCCAGTGCAACAACCTGGGAGGCCAATCTGGGTTAATGCAGATGTTAGAGGACCTTTAAAACAGATGATGCATGGGTGGATGAGAATGAATGAATGAATGACACAATGTTTACTACTAAGCTGCCACTTCTTTCTTTTTTTCTTTCTTTTGATTATTATGCAAGCTAAATTGGTTAGTAATTTTGCCACCAAAATATTATGCCATACCTAGACTTTTCAAGGGTGTATGTACAGTAAATATTTATGCATTTTATTTATTTGTATTATTAATCTATTTTACTATTTATTTTACAATTAAGATTCATTTTTGTTTACTAGTTTTAATATTTATTTTTTCTTACTAACTTTATTATTATATATTTTTTATTATATTTATTATATCAGTAAATCTGGTAAGCTATAATGTACAAAATGTAAATATTAAGTATATTTTTGTTACTGTTACTAATGTTAAATTTTATTTTTTTGTTTATGTTTTAAATATTGCTTACTTTTTTTATTTACTGTTTTAATATTATATTACTTATAATTTTAAATACAGCGCAATATTTGTTTATTTTCAGATATTATTGCTTTTAATATTTACTGTTTTTATTTTTTTGTATTTAGTATATCAGTAAATCTGGTAAGCTATAATTACTATTTTTAATACTTATTTGTTTACTGTTTAAATGTTTATTTTTGTTTACTGTTTTAATATTCTATTACTTATAATTTTAAATACAGCACAATATTTGCTTATTTTCAAGTATTATTGCTTTTAATATTTACTGTTTTTAAAATTTTTAAAATATTTTTTTTTAAAAATATGCATTTACGTTTTAAATATTTATTTACTTTTTTTAAAAAATAATACATTGCTTATTTTATTTAGTATATCAATAAATCTGGTAAAATATAATGTATTTAATAGTTTAATATTGACTGTTCTTTATATTCTTTTTATTACCTTTTTAAATATTTATTTTTGTTTACTGTTTTAATTGTTGTTTGTGTACTTTTTTTAACATTACATTAGTTATTTTATTTAGTATATCATTAAATCTGGTAAAATATAATGTACAAGGTTTTAAATACATCAAAATATTTGTTCATTTTTAAGTATTACTAATTTTGGAAAGCTTGAAAGAACAAAATATACATTAGTATATTTTTGTTACTATTACTAATTTTAATAATTATTTTTAATATTTTTATTATTGTTTTTTTATTATTGTTTTATTATTGTTTAATAGTTTATTATTGTTAATATTTAGTTGTTTAATTTTTAGATATATGTTTTTTTTGTTTACAGTTTTAATATTATGTTACTTATAATATATAATATTATAGTTTGAAATGCAGTACAATATTTGTTTTTCAAGTATTATTGCTTTTAATATTTACTTCTTTTTTTATTGCTTTTTTAAATATGTATTTACTTTTTTATTTTTGTTTACTGTTTGTTCCCTTTTTAATATTATTTTACTTATTTTATTTAGTGTATCAGTAAATCTGGTACGATGGACTGCACAAGGTTTCACAGCACAATATTTACTAATTTTTGAGTACTATCAAGATTTACAATGTACAATGCAGACCTAAACAAAGAACTTTTCTGTTCAACAGGACCAACACATGTATGCTTTTGTGAACTTTTTGCTAGGAGTGTATTAAATCAAGCATGTAGTATTCACTGACGTCGCTGTGATCCTATCAGTGCCTTCTCTCAGAAAATGTTTAAAGACTCACACTGAAGCAACGTGGTCTCAAATGATGAAACTTAGGCAAAACATATAAAACACACACACAAATAGGATACACAATTATCCATTAAATCCATCTGTTTTGGGTTTAGAGTAAGTCCTTTCTTTCCGTCACTCCCGTGTTTTTGACCGAGGGCAGGTTAGACGGGGGCTACTGCTCACGGACACTAACAAGACTGATTACAGAAGGGCTATCAGGTTTCCCCCTCACACTCACACACACACACTGAAAGGTGGGGGCGTGCAGCTCTTCCCCTCATCTGTGAGTGTTTACCGACTACATCTCTGGCCCTAATGACAGATCAGCCCCGGGACAGACCATAGAGTCAGTCTTAGTAACCAGATGTTGAGTGTGTGGATGCATCACTGTCGGTGCGTATCAGATTGTCCCGGTTCGGTGTACTCCTGGGGCAGTTTTCTGTTTGTATGTATTTGTTCCCTTCAGTTTCATGCTTCCAAAATGTGTGACTTTAAACAAAGATTTTGGAAGTCACTACTATGCCTTTTCCAGATCGTCATGAGTCTTAATGCCTGTATGTTTATTTGGACCTGGATTTCCGTAGTCTGTGCTTATACCTGGATTACTTGAAAACCATTTTAATGACAAAATGAAGCCACTTCAAATCTTTGGACGTTTTTCTAGTGTGCGTACACAAATCAGATCTCTCCAATTCCGTTTAGTGTACACATGCGGCAATTGCAGTCTGAAAGTGTTTGTTTGAGTGCGTGCTCTTTTCATTTTTTCAAAATGAGTCTTTGTAAACACGGATTTGGAAATGAGTACTGTAACATTCCTACTCACTCTGTGAGACAAGTGTGCTGCATAAGAAAGAACAAACAATTCCGAAAGAGGTTTCTTTGTTTGGATTGTTTCTCTTAGACAGTAATGAGATTAAAGCGTTTTTCTTCTAAGAAACATACCCTAGTAATCCCACATGTGTCTCTACAATGTGTCAAACTATTTTTAGGATGTATTTTTAGGGTTTCAAGCGCGTAGCTCATAGGATCAGCATTCTCCACCTAAAACTGATCAGGCAGACTAAACCATAAGTCGTAGAGACTTGAAATTTGGGGGGGATGGTAGTACACCGTCTACTGCGTCACCAAGGCTTACCCCAATCAGCCTGATGGTGGCGCTACAGCGATCAAAAGTGTGACTCAAGTGGCTTATATTGTTGCAATCACAGATTCGTGCCACCCTAGTGAAACTTTTTATTAAAAAAAAAACAAAAAAAAAAAAACACATTTGCGAACAAAAAACTTACCATTGTGACAGGACAAAACATTTGAAAGGGGCTGAGCCGCTTTTACTAAAAGATCTATAACTTTTGAATGGAAAGAGATATTTTTCCCAAACTTGCAACATGCATGTTAGAGCTCAAAAGTGGAGTTTGGCCACTTGGTGGCGCTATAACGGGGGAAAAAAACATAACGGCTATAACTACACAAATGTTAGTCTGATTGACTAGAAAATTAATATGCAGTATCTTTGTCCAAGTTGTCCATGTTTGACTTATGGTCCTAGAGAATTTTGTAAGAATTTTAAAATTGGCCACTAGGTGGCGCTAATGAGTTTTACACCTCTGTAATCATGTGGTGTTTAATACATCCACACAATATTCATATCATTTGATAGACCTCCTCATACTGAACAACTTTTCCCTTAAGAACTACTGCTGTCAATCAAATTGTTCATTAAATATTCTCAATTATGTTGAAACACTACTTTTGTGAACTAGTCCTAGGTTTTCACCAGATCGGAACCAGAAAGATTCTTTGTAGAGCAGTGGCGGCTACTGGTCTGTCAAATAGGGGAAGCTCATTTTCGGCCTACATCATAAAATTGTCTATTTATTTAAAAGTAAATTCTGCCCTACGTTCCTTTTCAAGAAAATGGTCTGTGACCCTGTCGTACCAACTAGGCGTCTTTTCCAGTGACTTGACCAGTGTCCTCTCAATGGCCAGCAGAGCTAGGCTGTTTAAACGGCCTTGGCCCATTGTGTTTCGGGTGTAGGACTTGAGCCGCTTTAAACAGGAGAAGACCTGTTATTTTTCCCTATCTTTTGCACTAAATCAATCTTAGGTGTTGATCTGCCCTGCTGTTTAATTCCAAGTTTTTCCTCGTAAGGAACACTTTCAAATGGCTTCGCCAAAATCAGGTCGACAATATTAGCCATCGTGTGCAGTTTCACCCACGACGCTAGCCTAGCCTACTATATGAATGAATGAATGAACGATCTAAAAAAAATATTAAACTCTGTAAAAGTGAAACAAGGAATGTGGTGTATAATTGTGTGAAATGTATGATGAAAATCAAGCAATTTCGCCAAGCAAATATAAAGAAATAGGTTGCAGTAGTTTTTATTTCGACTGAACTTGAGAAATCCGCGATGGGACTGAGCGCGAATATTCCTTATAGTACAAAATCGCTGTCAGTCAAAAGGAGATGCAATCTTTCGACAGACCCTCCAATCATCACGCAGAAGCTCGGAGTCCAGGCCAGCCCACTCCTCATTTGCTCCTCATTCACCCCCAGAGACGATGAGCGTCCGTGGGCGGGACATAATCGCAGCGTTTATCCAATGACCGTCTAGTTTCAAAGCACTGAAAAAAAACGTTCAAAGCAGCCGCATTGAAGTCAATGGACGCTGGGCTTCAACGGGGAAATGCACTGTGACGCTACGGGAATGTATGAGAAGAAAATCAAGTCAGCCGACCTGCTATATCTAACTGATTCTGAACGAACTCGTCTTTGAGATGAACGCATTTTTAGTCAATAAAATGTTAATACAATAGTACATAATTTGACCATTAATTTTGTGACATTATAGGGGAAGCTGAGCTTCCCTTGCAGTCTTAAAGAAATCGCCACTGTTGTAGAGTGAATATCAATAATTATGAAAAAAAACTGTTGATGCCAAAATGTTCGTCGTCCAGAGCCACTTTTACTAAAGCGCCTATAACTTTTGAATAGAAAGAGATATTTTCGCCAAACTCAGAACACATATGTGAGACCTCAGTCTGAGGTCACAATAATAAAAAAATTGAGTTTGGCCACTTTGTGGCACTATAACAGGATAAAAATTTAAATTACTATAACTACGCAATCATTGGTCTGATCGACTAGAAAACTGATCAACTAGAAAATTGCTGTGCCTTTGCCCAAGATGCCTGTCTGTCTGTCTGTGAGGATATTTGCCTCCTCTCAAAAAATGTGGCCGCCATCGGCCAATGAATTTTGAGCACTTATTAGACACGGTTAACGTTGGTCAGTTGGAACGAAACTTGGTGGACATATTCGACTCATGGCCCTAGAGGTCTGTATGAATTTTGAAAGAAATTGGACACTAGGTGGTGTGTCATGTGGTGTTTCACACATCCACACAATATTCAATGTTAATGTTGCCTCAAGAACTACTGCTGTCAATCAAATCTCTGTAGAGTGAATATCAATAATTATCAAGAAAAAAGTTGAACTTTCAACTCATCGTTGCGACGGGATGCCAAAATGTTAGTTCTAGCATACCTCTTGAATGGAAAGATGTTTTTACCAAACTCCAAACACGTATGTGAGAACTCAATCTAAGGTCACAGTTAAAAAAATAAAAAGGCAGTTTGGCCACTTAGTGGCACTATTACAGGGAAAAAGCATAAAAACAGCTATAACTATGCAAACATTAGTCCAGTCTACTAGAGAATTGGTATGCTGTGTCTTTGTCCAAGGTGCCATGTCTGTCTATGAGGACATCTGCCTATCTAAAAATACATGGCCGCCATCGGCCAATGGATTTTGAGCACATATGAGACAAGGTTAACAGAAGCCAATCAGAACGAATCTCGGCAGGCATGTTTAAATTATGGCTCTAGAGGCCTGTAAGAATTTTGAAAGAAATCGGCCACTAAGAGTTTTACGCCTCTGTTATCGTGTGGTGTTTCATACATCCACACAATATTCCTATCATTTGATAGATCTCCTCATACTGAACAACTTTGCCTCGAAATATAATACATTTCTCTGGACTCTCTAGGTCGATAATTATCAAAAAATGTTGAACTTAACATTTTGGTTAGCTATCACAGGGTAATTTTTAAAATGACTGTGACCATATATATCCAAAAGCCTATAAATCCTAAACATAAATTTAAAACTAGGCGAGCACATGTGACAGATGATTCTAAACAAGCATGCAAAGTTTGTGTTATAACAGTCATAAATGTTAAAAATCATTATATTTCTATGGTCAGTTACCTGGATTTCACAAAAAATGCTTTTTTTAAACATTGATGTAAAACATTGATGTAGATTGATGTGCTTACATTGTTTGTTATTTAGGGTGGTTGTTGAGGACTGACTTGTGCTTGTTCATACCCGATATGACTATGGTAATCCATTCTTTAGTGTTCCCAGCTACAGCACATACAGCTGATTACACACTGTCCATCTCTATCTGTCTTGTTCTCACAACCTCTTTCCTTCTTTCACTTTATTTGCTTTGAAATACTAAAGTCCTGCCAAACCTTGTACAATAACGCAGTCCAAGTTCATACCTCACATGTTCAGTGCGGTCCATCGAGAGCTTCCTGTGTGGTACGGAACCCGTGCTCATGTGTACTGCTGAAGGAAGCTTTCACCAGCCTTCTCCTTAGCCCGACAGGGAATACCAGTATCTGATTAATGTCTTCTGTTTGGCCACAGTCCTCAATCCATTCTCACAGTGGTGTCTGTGTGCAGTGCCCCTCTCACAGCTCTTTAGCTCTGATAGATGGCTCGATGTGGACCGCAGACACAAACACTTGGATAGGGTTTACTCCGAAAATACAAATAGGGAGAAGTAAACGAGGTCCGTACAGTTTGTCCTCTCAAACTGGATTGAGTTAGTGCAGGAAAGAGCGTGGCAAATAGTGCACCAATGTGCAAAGAAAACTTTAGGGCAGTTTGTGCTGTCTGTCAGTTTTTCTAAAGTTTAATTATGTTTGAGTGGACATTTAAAGAGCTCAGATGCAAAAGCCTCTAAATCCATCTGATGTATTTTTTAAGATGAGCATTTCTTTCTGGCTAATTTTGTATAGGTTTCTATGTAAGTTCTGGTACTTCTGATTGGGCTGAGGCTGGAATTTAGCAAGTTTGAAGTAAAAGTATTTGATGGACGTATAATATATGTCAGTATCATTATCTCATTTTTGACCAAGATGGCTTTTAGCTGGTTTTGCATCTGAACTCTGAGATTAAATTTTAACTACAGTATGAATAAGATGTTATTACATATTATTCTACCAAATCGAATTGCAAAACTGACTTTTTATTAGGTTCAAAATTATTGGACTCAAATTTATGAGATATTATTGCTGATTTTAAATTAGTTTCTGAAATGTAATCTTGACAAATCATTTTGGAGAGTTCAGTTTGCCAGGGGTGTTTTCAAGTCACTTCAAGAAATTTACCAAAATATTTTCCTTTTAATCTTTGGCAATATATTTGTCGTTTTAAATATGCAGACATCTACAGCATTATTCAATGTTCTAATTCTTCAAGGACGTCTAATGGAGGAACATTTTTTTCAGATGTTCTAAGCAATTGCATTTTTATGACAGCAAGAGAGTGAAGGATGTTCTGGTCTGGCTGTCTCTGCTTGTGCCTGATTAAATATATGGCTGTGGTTTGGGATCAGCCTGTGTTTGAGGGCCCAGAACAAGGAGGAGGGAAATCCACATGAAGGGCAGCACAAATCTCATATTAGAAGAAACAAATAGAACAAAACCCTAACATTGGGGTTACACATCTATCTATCTATCTATCTATCTATCTATCTATCTATCTATCTATATATCTATCGTTCTATCTATCGTTCTATCTATCGTTCTATCTATCGTTCTATCGTTCTGTAGTTCTATCTGTCTATTGTTGTATTGTTTGATTCTATTTATCTATCGATCTATCATTCTAGCGTTCTATTGTCCTTTCATTCTGTCTGTCATTGTATCTATGGGTTTATCTATGATTCTATCTAATGTTTTACCTTTCATTCTAACATTCCATCCATCCATCCATCCAGTGTTGTTCTATCTAATGTTCTGTCATTATTTCTGTTGTTTCCATCCATCTATCCATCTGTCTCTCTGGCTTTCTATTTATCTATCTATCATTGTTTTCTATCACTCTGTCTGTTATTCAATCAAATGTTCTTTCATGCTATCGTTCTGTCATTCCATCCATCCATTCTTCTATCTGTCTGTTTGTCGTTCCATCCATCCATCCATCTATCGTTCTGTCATTCTGTTGTTCTGACTTTCTTTGACCTTCTTTTGCTTATAATGATTCCTTTAAAACAAAGTGACAAAGCTGACCTAGTTTAAGATCTAACAGCCTACTTCAATTAATTTTTGCAAAGTTTTCTGCACCACTCAAATGAATATGTGCTTAAAATTTGTCTGATTCGGTCTGATGTGGCTGCTTTGGATTTCTGTGACGCAATTGCCCTCACCCCCCACTACAGCACAGTCTGCCTAATTCTGCCTAAAAGGTCTCCAGTCTTTCCTCTCTCTGCAATTAGCCAATTATCACTAATTAACCTTCCACCGCATTAAACGACACATCCTCAGGCATTTTTCCTCCTTTCCTCTCAACCCACCCTTCTATAGGGCAGCGCCTGACAGTTTTATGATTCTACACGTGGCTTCCTACAGAAGTACAAGTCAGGGCGGTCTGGAGCCACGCTTTGTGCTTTGTTTATTCTTAAACAGATTGTCAGGGCAGAGTGCAAATGTTTGGACCATATGCATGGACCAGGATCATGGCAGAAATGTATGACTCCATGCACTAGGCTGGAAAGAGGTTTATTGAGTCAGTGTAAATGTTTACCTGTCATGCAGTTTCCTTGTCCCACCATCACCTCAGACCCATGAGAAGCCTGAATGTACGTGACTGGGACTGGGATTTTGTATGTCACCGTCCTACAAAAAATTGCTTATACTTATGCTATGTTATTACCAAATCTTGGATTCAGTTGTCAGTTTTTTTGTTTTATTTAATTTTATTAGCACAGGTTTTGTATTTCATTGTGAATGTGACTGGTCATAGGCCTCATTGATCTGAGCTTATGCACCTCAGTTTTTGAGTCTTTTTCACTCGAAGATGAATTGTGAATTAGCTTTTATAATATGCTGAAGTCTGTGTACCAGTTTAGTTGTTGAGCACTGAGTTGGTGTTGATGTGTAAATGCGGGCTGTCTTGTTTTTATGTATTCATGATTGTGACATTAATGCAGTGGTTTTTTTTAGAGTGATTCATTCTTGCAGATAAAGTTTCCATATATGGTTGCAGTGAACTGCTGAGGCAGATTTGAAAATGTCAACACAGTACATCAAACTCTTCAAAAAAGCTAAGAAAATCTTGTTTTCCATGATGTGTCTTTTATTGTAAGTCTTTAATGACGTTTTCTCAGTCATGCAAGTATAATGCTGTAAGTGGCTCTTCTAAGTGCGGACCATCACTTGGCCGTACTCTGATGTGCTTCATGGGAAATTCATAAAATTGTTCCAGTGCTTGCTGATTGGAGCGCATTGCTCAGCCTTTCAGATCCAGCAGGCCACTGATGAGGCTTCCATCTTTGTGACTGAATAAAATGGTGATTAGTGGTGTTTCCTCAGGCACAGAGACTCCGCTAAATGGAGACATGCTAGAGCATGGCACCACTAATGTTAACCAAGTCTTGAACTGATGCTCCAGTGATGAGCCACATTTTAAACCGGCGGCAGATGAAAGGGCAGATTCTCAGAAATGCGTCTGATGTGGAGGAGAAGTGCATGCTGCATGTTCCGGAACATCAGAGCCTCTGCAATCCAGACGAACAATTAGACAAATTAGAGAGGAGGAGAAAGAGAAGTGTGCATCATATGAGTTTGTGGCACAAATATGCATGCGTTTGTTACCAATTAGTAAATCACGTACTGCGTGCAATACAATATTGCAGAAAAACAAGTGGCTACTCAAAATGCAGATAGCTTGTATGTTGGGGGGTATGTTGAATGTAAAATAGCTGTGTAGTGGTCCTATTTGGGTAATTTGACCCAGCTGACTGGGTTAATTTTTTTTACCAAACATGCTGGGTTATTTTATTTAAGTCAACTATTGTTTAAAAAGTATTTTATTGCTGGTTTAAAATGGATTGGAACTTATAAAAACACACAGAATTAATAGAGGCAACAACAATAATCAAAAGATGAACATTTATTATTAAGCAAGAACACATGGACAAAATACAAGACAAATTGAATTTATTTGGCATAGTTTACGATATTATATACATTTAAACTTGTTTAACAAGCATTTTAGACATAAAAAAAACGTAACATTTAAAAGTAGAATTTTAATTTTAGTGTATTCAACCATTCTCTGTAATCGCTTTTTACAGAAATAGCGCTAATTCTCATGTCGGTACATTGCCGAAATCTGAGGTGGTGAAGGGCTGCTGTTCGCCGGGTTAACTGCAAACTTCAGATCACAGCCTCACGTTTCACTTGCAGATTCCATGACTGACTCCAAAAACTACCCATAAACAAACAGTACTGACATTAGAGAACATATTTTTTAAAATTAAACTTTTTAAAAAATTAATTTATTTTATGCAAGACAAAAGGCATTTCCATCATGCGAAACAACAGCTGCTGATGCAGCTGACTGACTCATCTCGTCCTTGTGTTGCGTTGTGTAAAATAATACAGCACAATAAAAACTTTATAAATTAAATAAAATGTATACAAACCTTTATTTCACTGATGAAGTGCAAATTGGTGGCGCTGAGAACCGGTGTCTCCTGTAGAGGACTCAAAACTGACTGTAACACAGCAGCTGGGTTATTTCATCAGAGACAGGCTTGATCCAGCAGTTGGGTAGAAAAAAATAACCCAGCGTAAAAAATGTCGAAGCAACTTAGTTACAGAAAAACTACCCACCACCTGGGTAAAAAACATAAAAATAACCCAATAAAATGACCCAACAAGTTGAACCCATCATTTGGATAAAAAAATAAATAAATTAAAAAATTAAAAAAAAAAAAAAGCAGCTGGGTAAAAATATAAAAAAATAACCCAATAAAATGACCCAACAAGTTGAACCCTGCTTTTGGGTAAAAAAAAAAAAAATAATAATAACCCAGCACCTGGGTAAAAATCTTAAAAATAACCTAATAAAATGACCCAACAAGTTGAACCCATCATTTGGATAAAAAAATAAATAAATTAAAAAATTAAAAAAAAAAAAAAAGAACCTAGCAGCTGGGTAAAAATATAAAGAATAACCCAATAAAATGACCCAACAAGTTGAACCCTGCTTTTGGGTAAAAAAAAAAAAAAAAAAAAAAAAAAAAACCCAGCACCTGAGTAAAAATATTAAAAATAACCCAATAAAATGACCCAACAAGTTGAACCCAGCATTTGGTTAAAAAAAAAAAAAAAAAAAAAAAAAATAAAAACAGCAGCTGGGTAAAAATATACAAAATAACACAATAAAAGACCCAACGGGCTGAACCCAGCATTTTTTAGAGCGTATGAATAGATGAGACAGGCAACCCTCGATACAGCGAAATGCAATAATCTAGTCGTGATGAAACAAAAGCATGCATTACAATCTCAAAACTAACATATACAGGGAAAACAGTAATGGTTCCAAAACCAAACCCTGAGGGCCACCACATTTAAAATGCTCTACAGAAGAAGAATGCTTCCCTATATTTACTGAAAATCTTCTGTTGGACAGAAAGGACTGAAACTAGTCAAGTACAGTGCCTCCAAGCAAGACAGCAGGAGGCCATGGTCAACAAAATTAAATGTAGTGCTGAGATCTAACAGCACTAAAGCCATAGTATTACCAGCATCACTGGACATTAAAATGTCATTAAAACGTTCAAAAGGGCAGACTCTGTGCTGTGTAGACTTTTAAAACCAGACTGAAAAGTATCAAGTCTTTTCACTTGTATGCCACCAACTGTGTAATGTTTTCCCATTTGAGTGAATGTAGTACAAATATGTTGAAAGCTGAGTGGTTGTTGTACATATTGATTTGGCTTTTTCCAGAAGAGCATGCTGCTGTTTTATGAATCAACCTGTGTGTTTTCTAAATGGTTCTGCTCATATACAGCATTGCATCCTGCTGCTCGATGGCTCCCGTTCCTCTGCGTAGGTTAAATTCCAGGGGTTGGAATCTTGGCACCGTTTTCACCACCTTTTCCTGGTGGCCAGCGGTGCTTGACAAAAAATGGCTATAAAACTAACCCCCACCTATCTCTCTCTCTCGCATATACACTCTCAGCAGTATCCTCCGTTGTCCATGGGACAGGAAGCGTTCGGTAGGTAAACCCCAGAGTCTGTGTGGGCCGGGAGGACCTCACGGAAAGCCTGTCCCTGTCTCTCTCTGCAGGCAGCCATGTTTAACAGTCTCTTCCCTGAAGTCATTACCCAAATTTGATGAGGAGCTGTCTGGCAGATCTCTACTATGGCAATTAATTAGATGTTTTCATGTGCCCCAGATGACTTAGAAACTCTTAATAAAACGATCTGACACATATAAGTCATTTTATATTGTTCAAAATGTTCAGAAAATGCTGGTTTGTGGTGTAGGGCATTTCATTTTATAGGTTTGCAAACTATAGTAAAGGCTGAAGCATAATGAATCATGAAAGAAAATAATTACACATAAAACAATTGGTGGTGAAATAGTTTACACTCATAAACTTCTAGTCAATTTCACAAATAATTACAAAGAAACACATTTAATTAAATGTGATTTTATTTTAAAGTGGAAAGTCTGCAATAGTATTTTCTTGTTAAACATACTCCAATGATCTTTTTACTCTGTTTTTTAAACAGTGTTTTGTATTTTTTTAAATTTAATTTAATTTAATTTAATTTAATTTAATTTAATCTAACATTATATATAACATTTTTGTAAAGACTTAATTTTTTTTTTTAAAATTTTGAAAAGACTGTTAATTTCAGAATTTTAAATGCAATTAAATCAGTCACTTTTGATGCCACAAATTATGTGCTGATTGTAGTATTTCTTCACATTACACCTCTTTAATAACCAGTTTTCCCCTATTTTGACACTGTAGCAAAATCTCTGCCCGTTCACATATTTCTTCTCTGTCTACCATCATACCGTCCAACCCTCATTAAGGCTTACAAATACGATTTAGTCTACAGTGATTGCCTCATCCACTGCATTCCACATGTGAAAACAGAGAAAGAAGGAAAAAGAGGGATGGTTAAGAAACAGACCGCTGAGGATTTACAGATAAAGACAGTCATTATGTGGACAGCAGAGAATTTAAGTGTTCTCATTAGCTCTGAGCAGATGAAGCGAGCCATCAGATCTCTACTGATTAGTCTCTCCATCTTCCTGCAGGTCAAAAGAATCTGACCAACCACAATGCCGTGTTGCTTCAACTCACCGCAGATTTCTGAGGACTGTCCATGCCTACAGGCCTTTTTATCCTTTTCATTCCTCTTGCCTTTTATCTGTTCTACATTTATTTTACGTAATAGTGCATATTTAAATGAATAACAGTGTTCACCCAAAAAAATGAACATTAATTACTCGCCTTCATGTTGTTCCAAACCTGTAGGGCCTTCATTAAATATATTAAGATATTTTTGATGAAATTCAAAAGCTTTATGACCCTGCATAGACAGCAATGTAACTGACACATCCAAAGCCCAGAACGGTAGTAAGGACATTGCTAAAACTGTCCATGTCACACCAGTGGTTCAACTGTAATTTTATGAATTACGAGCATACTTTTTGTGCGCAAAGAAAACAAAAGAAAAACTATATTCAGCAATTTCTTCTCTTCCTTGTCCATCTTTGACACACATTCATGAGAGTACCATGACATGAGGGTGAGGAATTAATGACAGAATTTTTACAGAAGCAACTATTACAAAAGGTTCAAACACTCATTGATGCTTCAGAAGAAAACACAATGCAATTAGGTGCATTAGGGGGTGAAAACTTTTGAAAAGAATGAAGATGTGTACATTTTTCTTATTTTGGCAAAATATCATATTATTTTTCATTTAGTACTGCCCTTTAGAAGCTACATAAGATATTTACATGTTTCCCAGAAGACAAAGTACGTTAAATTTACCCTGATCTTCAAATTCCAAAAGTTTTCACCCCCCCAGCTCTTAATGCATCGTTCTTCCTTCTGGAGGATCAGTGAGCATTTGAACCTTTTGTATTAGTTGCATATGAGTCCCTCAGTTGTCGTCAGTGTGAAAAGATGGAGCTCGAAATCATACAGTCATTGTTGGAAAGGGATCAAATACACAAAAATGCTGAAAAACCAACAAATTTGTGGGACCTGAGAGATTTTTCTAAAGAGCAGCAGGCAGTTTAACTGTTCAGGACAAACAAGGGACTCAGGAACAACGATCAACTATTATAAAAAAATAAATAAATAAACACAGCTGTGGATCATTAAGGTAACAACACAGTATTAAGAATCAAGCATATGTAAACTTTTGAACAGGGTCATTTTTACAAATTCAACTGTTATTCAAACATGCATTTTGTATGATCCCTTTTATTTTGGTAAAATAATTAACATTTTGCAGACTCTGCCATGTGTATGTAAACTTTTGACCTCAGTTGTATTAAGATAGAAAACAGAAACTAGAAAACAATTCACATACATCCAGCCTAGGAGTTCCTAGATTGTCCTATTTCTATCTAGTTTTCATAGGATAGATAGATAGATAGATAGATAGATAGATAGATAGATAGATAGATAGAGCAATGGCACATCTGTAAAACTAACAGAAACAGATATAAAATGTCTATTAGAGCATTTGATGGTGTAGCAATAGTTCCCTTATCACACACTCACACAAAGACCATTCTTTTTCGGCACTTTTATTTTTGAGCTAAAATGAAATGAAATTCCAGGGAACAATAAGAAATGAAAAAAAAAAAAAAAACAGTAATAATAGAATCTATTCTGTGACCACTACCGTCTTTGTACTTAATAATTCTCTGTAAAGAGAGAAGCCACGCTTGGTGGAACAGTGCAGCTCTCTTCTTGATTGCTTTTGTTCTTCTACAGTAGTTCTCCCAGCCCCCGTCAGCCTTTCGTTATGAGAGCTTCTTTTTTTCTTTCCTCTCAGAAGGTAATCTGACTTTGACAACAAACTCTAAAGGTCACACCAGAATTTTTTAGGTATGAGCAGGAGGTTTGCCATCAGATAAAAGAAAGTCAAGGGACGTTGGTTGCCACAGATCTAATGTTCATGTGCTCAGCACACATTCGGCAGTTGTTTCCCTGCTAGAATGAGCAAATGATTTGACCCAGTTTCAAAGAACTCTGAAAAGAAATGGCTCTCTAATGGCAGTGACCTCAGCACCAGACTTACTTTATCTCTAGACATCACTGCTCACTTCCTGCACCAGTCAGCAGTGACACAAGACTGAGAGTTCATATGAAGTCTGGCAGAAGTGTTGCTGACACTATCTCTCATCACCGGATCTTGATGGATGTGGACTACAACACTGTACAGGAAGCGTGAGATCATCATGCTTGTTTTTGATCGACTATATGCATGGAGGACTGACTGATTTTTGACAGCCTCTTATTATTGTATGGCTTCAAATATTCTGCTTGTGTGGAATAGTTTTGCCAAAAACTGAAAATGATGACAGAATAGCCATTTTTTGGGAGCCTGAAAACACCAACGTTTTAGACGTACAAGTTTTTTAAAAACCGTACTATTATTGTCTCAGTGTAAGTTATGAAATTGCAAATTTGTAAAAACAGTGATGCCATACACGTGTATTAACATGTTTAAATTATAGAAATGCGTATGTGGGCCGTAGGGGCAAATATTGGTTAAGAAAAAAATTTGTAGTACAAAAATAAAACAGCGCTAGTATTACAAAATATAACATTAAGAACTGTAGAAATCATTTGTCTAAAGAACATTGTCCAACATTGGATAGACTGGTTATGATCAGCTGTGATTGGTTCATTCGATAAATCCCGCCTCTTCTGTTTGTTCCGCGTTCACGAACAAGTCTGAATGAACAATATAACATCATTAATGAAAAAACAAATTTTAAAAATGAAGTAAACAACTCACACACTTGGATATAACCACTTTGTTATGTCAAAATAAGATTTAAAATGGCCAAAAAATGAATAATGAATAATCAGCTTTATATTTAAAGTAAATCTCCATGTCTGTGACCAGTATTTACCAAAAATAGTTAAACGTTAACTACTAAAAAAATAGCTAAACATAAGTTCACAAATAAAACATTGTTTAAATTGTTACTACCTTGAGTTATTATTTTGGAATAAATGTAAAATGCTTAAAAACACTAGCTTTATGAGATTCATACTTGACTTGACAGAATATTGATTACATTGCTAATGTAAAAATACTTCTTTTTTTTTTTTTTTTCTTTTTCTGATAGTGTAAGGGACATGAATTGGGACATGAATTAAATTTGATTAAAATATATATTTAAAGAGCAAAGAAAATAAATAAAAAATAAAAAGATGTGCAGATGATCAATGTTTTGACAATATTGTCTTCTGTATGCAAAACTTTTCAAAAATGCAAAGAAAAAACATTAGTTTTTGTGTAAACATACCCTTGTAGAATCACAAAATGTATCAGGTTTAATTTAATATATCAACACTCGCACTCTCTTTTAATAAAAATGTTTAAAAACAAGCAGCGTTATTATAATTACAGCAGAAATGGCTTCAAGATTTAAATATTTCAACTCAAATTTTTCTCAACTCAAGTGAATTGGGACAAAAATTATTAAAAAAGCACAGCCAAAGGACCATAAAAGCATTTTTTTTTACAACTCTAATAATACAAGTTACAACTCTAATATTACAAGTTCTAATATTCCAAATCTTTAGAAGCAATTTTGTCATTTTTACAGCTTGAAAACATTTGTCCCTGTTTACATTCTTTTTATTTATTTTTTTTTTTTTTTGATGAACATTTATCTAAATTTCTTCTTATGTGTTCCATGGAAGACAGAAAATCATAAATGATAACAGAATTTCATTTTGTGAGGAACTTAGAGGTATAGTTCACCCAAGAACGTTATTAATTCTCTCATTAATTGACGGTCCAAACCTGAAAGACCTTCGTTCATCTTCAGAACACAAATTAAGATATTTTTGATGAAATCCAAGAGCTTTCTGACCCTGCACAGACAGCAACACAACTGACACGTTCAAGGCCCTAAAGGTAGGACATCAATAAAATAGTTAATCAGTGGATCAACCTTAATTTTATGAAGCTACAAGAATACTTTTTGTGCGCAAAGAAGACAAAAATAAACCTTGCGTTGCTGTCAATGCAGGGTCAGAATGCTTTTGGATTTCATCAAAAATATCTTAATTTGTGTTCTGAAGATGAACAAAGGTCTTACAGGTTTGGAACGACATAAAGTTGAATAATTAATGACAGAATTTTTATTTTTTGGTTGAACTTTAAACTCAAACAGTGGAGCATTGCTTTCGCAAGGCCAAGGTCATGGGTTTGATTCCCAAGGATTTTTTATTTATTCTTCATATAGCCAAAATAAATAGGAGAAATTCCCTGGGAAAAAAAAAACATGACCTTGGTGTTGCTAACGCCACTATTTAAGCTTGAGTTCCTCCAGGGAATGCATGAACTGATTAAAAACTATATACCTTGAATGCAGTGTCAGTCGCTTTTGATAAAAGCACCTGCCAAATGCATAAACATGCATAAAGCAAGTCAGCCAGCAAACATTTAGCCTTTAAGACCAGAAACTATTTCCCAACAATTCTCATTAATATTTAGGGACACTCTTTAAAGTACTCTGAAAATGTTCTAGCGGGAATAATTGACTCTTGCTCTTTGGGTGGGTGGTGATAAAATTGTCCTTGAAGCTGAAAGCACCCATTTACACTCCAAATCTTGTCATAAAGAGTTTAAGGTTGCTAATATTGTCTCATTTCTGCCACATAGGATTCATGTGGAAATATTGCAGCTTGGGGAAAATTCGCCCTGTGGAGACAAGGACATGTTCTGGAGGCCTTCAAACGGTTTGGAGAGAAAATAAAACTCATTAAACCCGGTGGGTTCATATTTAGCAATATTTGATTCCAAATTAAGTCAAACAAGTAGCCATTTTAGCTGTTCACAGCTTCTTCCCATTATTTCCATTTCTAGTCTTTACATAAGACGTCTCCGTTTACGTGCTGCGTTTGAATTTAATAGTCCCTGATATTTTGACATGTCATTGATCATTTACTGAGGTTTATTTGTGGCTAAAATGAGGCTTAAGTAGCTCATAGGCTAAATTTGCCAGCTGATCTCTAAAGATGCGAGTCTTTCGAAGAAAAATGACTTCATTATTGTAGAGCTTGAAGTAAATCCATGATGCGAGGAGGACACATATCATCCCTTCAGAAATGTAGTATGAGGAGTGTTTTTCTTAGCCTGTTCTGGCATTGGGTTCATGGAACTAAGAAAATTTGTGTCTGAAAAAAATGGTGGAGGCTTAAACATTAAAGTAATTAGACTCGAAAGCAGCCTAGGAGAGAGAGGAAGACGTGATTGTAAATCTTTAGCACGGCCAAGTTTATGACAGAGGAGGATAAGAGATGTCCAGAGAGAAGATGAAGAGATTAATTTGGCCACTGCACTTCACTGCAGGGATTCATGGAAGCAGTTGTTCCCGAGTGCTTCCCGGCTCTTTAGGTTTCAATGTTCTTGATTGCAGCGGGATGTGAGCTGTGCAGGATGAGGCTGCAAGATGACTCATCTCTTGGAGCAGGTTTTTAAAGCCCATCCACAATTAGTCAGGGGTATTGCCCTGTTTTCTCAAGTACAGGTGGTCGCGTTAATCGGACCGGCATTCTAATTGGGATGCATCTGTCCTTGTAATCAAGGGCAGCTACCTGGATAACTGCAACAGATATGCCAGCTATAAGGAGGTGTTTTGTAAAACATTTAATGGGTCACAAGAAAGCAACAGACCATTGCTCTAATACACCGCCTTTTTCATTCTGCAGAAGAGCCAAAAAAGCAATGCACTTTCTTAGTGGAGCCCTCTTTGCTGTCAGCACACACAAAAACTTCAACTTCTAAATTAATCAGTGTGTTTGGGCTACGAGGACTAAGCCAAGGCACTAAAAACCACTGAATTTTTATTTTATTAGACATTTTTGTATAGTTGAATTTTTATCTTTCATTTTTTTTTTGTTCTATTTTATTGAATAATTTTTGCAATTTGTTTTAATTACATTTTAATTTGTTCTTTAATTTTTTTGTACATTTTTGTTTAGTTTTTTAGTGCTGATAAAGTTATTGTTAATGCATTAACTGATATGATAAAATATAAATGTATAAAAAATATGATAAAATGCAATATAATTTGTTTTAATGATATTTTAAATTATTCTTTAAATGTACATTCATTTTCATTAGTTTTCACTCTGTGGATTTATTGATTTATTTAAAGTGTTTACAGAAACTATAACAAGTATCTAATCTAGTCCTTTTTTATTTTTAATACTATGCTTAGTTTTTAGTTTTCTTTTAATATTTTAGTGCTGATAAACTTAATGCATTAACTGATGTAAAAAATAAAATAATAAAGTAAATAATAAAAATATAAATGAGCAATTAAGAAAATGTTAGCAATTTAATTTGTTTTAATTATAATTTAAACTGTTCTTTAGATTTACATTCATTTTAATTAGTTTCCACTCTGTGGATTTATTTATTTATTTATAGTGTTTGCAGAATCTATAACAAGTTTCTCTTATTTTTTATGCTGTGCTTAGCTTTTATTTTTATTTTAGTATTTAAGTGCTTAAAAAGCTAACAGATATAAAAACTGATAAATAAATAAAAAATACTGATGTAAAAAAAATAAATTAACAATTCACAAAATTATTGCAATTTAATTTGTTTTAAGTATATTTTAAATTAAAAATAAAATATAAAAATATAATATAAAATATTTTATTATATATTTTTTTTAAATGTACATTAATTTTCATTAGTTTTTTTACTCTGTGGCTTTATTTATTTATTTATTTCGCTTACAGTAACAATAAGAAGTTCCTATTTTTTTATTTTTAATACTATGCTTAGTTTTTATTATTCTTTTAGTATTTATACTGATAAAGTTAATGCATTAATTGATATATTTATTTATTTAAAGTGTTTACAGAAACTATAACAAGTAAGTTTTTTTTTTATTTTTAATACCATGCTTAGTTTTTATTTTTTTATTTTTGTATTTTAGTGCTGAAAAAAGTTAATGCATTAACTGATATAATAAAAAAATGAGTGAACAATTAACAGCATTTTTGCATTTTTGCAGAATCTATGACAAGTTAAAATTTTCTTATTTTTCATGTTATGCTTAGTTTTTCTTTTTCTTTTGGTGTTTAAGTGCTTAAAAAGGCAATGCGTTAACTGATATAATAAATTAACAATTAACAAAATACTTTAAATTGTTCTTTTAGCTTACAGAAACAATAACAAGTTCCTAATTTGTAATTTTTCGTAATATGCTTATTTTTTTCTTTTTCTTTTAGTATTTTAATACTGATAAATTTAATGCATAAATTGATATAATAATTAAAAAAATGAACAATGTTACAATTCCTAGGGCCCTATAGGGTTATTGTTATCTTGTGACTTTTTTATTTTAATTAATTTTCCTATTTTTCTATTTTTAAATTAAAATATTTTATCTATTTTTTTTTATTGCGGAGTCACGAAAATGTACTTTGCTTTAATCCAATTATATTTAATTTTTTCTTATTTTAGTTTATGAAAATGTTTCATTTAGCTTCAATTACGCTGCTGAAGGTTTCTTTGTAATCGCCCACATGTGCTGATGTCAGGGGCCCCGTCTCTGTTTTAATCAGGGATGGGAAGGTGGGCGAGAGGCCTGGATGCTGGTAAGCTTTGAGGGGGCTTCTGGATCCGGTCGTGGGCCTCTATTGATGAAGACTTTGATCCATTGTGCTCAGCTCCCTCTTTAGAGCGCATGTGTTAGAGATATTAGTAGAATAACATGCCAGTTATAATTACATTAACTGAACAGTAGCTGAGGGAAATCTCAAAGGTAACATTTCTTAAACTCACATTACACATGTTGCTATTACAACATGTTGTGTTAACAATAGCTGTTTCCTTTGTACATTCGCAAGCTCTCGCTCCAGAAGTTTCTTAGACATCTGGGACATTTTTGGCCCTGAGTTTTCCAGGGTAATCATGGCCTTACCTAACGACCTGGCACGATCTGATCTAAGTCATTGATTTTAGTGATAGATTAGGGTAGTTTTTGAAAAATGAGGAAAGGATCTGAAGATTACTAGATTAATTTCCACCACGCTTCCAGCTCCGCCTGGCCTGAGATCTGTGCTTCAGTTGGAATGGACACTCATAAATAAGGCTATTACTGCAATCAGAGGGAAATATGAAAAAGGTGGACATTCATCTGTTAAATGTTAGTATAGGAAAGCTTTCATTATGAGGGAAAATGAATCCAGAATTGAGGGTCTCGCTAGTAGGCCGAGAGACCCCGGGCTCACTGTAGATCAGTCATCGAATTTGCTAGTATCGTATTTACAGTTATAGAAGATTTTGGAACGAAAAAGAGTTCTCTGCTTTTTCTCACTTCGATCTTAATGCGTTCCTGCTTTGTGAACTCACTCTACAGTTTATAAGGTTCTGCTGGGACTATTCCATCACTATTACTCACCTGAATTGGTGCAATTTATTTCCTCTTTAATTCGGATCATTTTACTTTCACAAACACACAGTGGCCCCAAAACGTTTTTAGACACTTAAGCCACCATTATAATAAATATATTGTTTAAATACAACATCAGGCATCTACAAAAAATGATATAGGTTAAAAAAGCATAGTTTCTTTGCAGATGCCTCTTAGTTTGATATTTTGTATACAATCCACTCAAGCCAAAATTAAAAAAACGAAAAATCAAAGTGTCTAAATACTTTTTGGTTTTAATGACAAAATCAGCCCAATTGGTACTTAAAACTGGCTCAGTCATGGCCCAAAACTAGCCCAGTGGCATTGTGGTTGAATATAGCTATCAAAATCGCTCCAAAATTGTGTTGCAGGGTTTTTGTTTGAACCTAAGGACTAAAAACACAACCCATGGCAGCAGTATAAAAGTTGCCCATTTTCGTGGGACATTAATTGACTTATTCCAGCATTTACTTTTTGTTATTTCTGGATACAGCAGGCACCAGAACCCAACGTTAGATTGACATCAGCTTCCGACATCGGTCAGACGTTGCATTTTGGTTGAGAATAAAATTCAGGTTAACGTCAGAACCCAGTGTCAGATTGACATCAATCTCTGACAACGGACAGACGTTACATTTTGGTTGAGAATGAAAGTTGGGTTGGCATCAGAACCCAGCGTCAGATTGACATCAACCACAGACGTTGGCCAGATGTTGTATTTTAGTTGAGAATGAAAATCGAGTTGACGTCAGAACCCAGCGTCAGATTGAAGTCAGCTTCTGATTTTGGACAGACATTGCATTTTGTTTGAGAATGAAAATTGGGTTGATGTCAGAACCCAACCTCATATTGACGTCAACCTCCACCAACGGGCAGACGTTGCATTTTGTTGAGAATGAAAATCGTGTTGACGTCAGAACCCAACATCAGATTTACGCCAACCTCCAACAACGGACAGACGTTGCATTTTAGTTGAGAATGAAAATCGGGTTGACATCAAAACCCAATGTCAGATTGACGTCAGAACCCAACGTCAGATTGACATCAAGACAAATGTTGCATTTTGGTTGGGAAAACTGGGTTGACTCCAGAACCCAACCCCATTTAGGAAACGTTGGGTTTTGGTCCCCTTACCTCAAGAGTGAAATGTCAGTATTTGACATCAGTATGACGTTGGCTTGAGACGTTGGATTTTGGCTCAACATTCAATTTTGGTTACTTTGCAGCACAACCTAAAAACAATTAATATCACCATTAACTGACGTTGACATTGCACATCAAATTAACATTTACATTCTCATTAGACAATGACTTGACATTGAATTTTGGACACTTGACATCGCAACTAAAATTTAACCAAATATCAACTTATGACGTTGTATGCCTGCTGGGTAAGATCATACAGAAGAAACAGCAACAGAGCAAAGAAAGAATATTTGGCATATGCCTGACCTATAGATTTAATTTTGACATAGGACACTAATGTCCTATGTCTCAATTTTTGCACAATTGGAAAAAAAATCAGTATGGTTTATTAATTATCTTATGCTGTTTTCCCCTCGTTTTATTTTCTTGCCCTCAAGCAATGTGTTTCACAGGACAAATATTGTAGAATAATCCCCAATAATCCCCAAGTTACTGAGAAATGTCAATGTTTTTTTGTTTTTTCCTTCTCAGTTTGCCTTGTACATTGGTATTGATTTTCAACTTCTGTTTGCCAGGCGAGGATCCTACTGTGAGAATAATGTGAATCTAACGAGATGATCTGTTCAAGCATTTACCCAAAGACGATGAGCCATCGGTAAATCAGTGACTCTTTGGCTCGAGCTCTCTGACCACCAGCCGCATCCAGTAGACTCAATTACCAATGTGGAGACAAAAATGGTAGCTGGCCTGACAACAAATCAGACCTTGTTGAGTTTCCAGCTAGTCCTTCACTAAATGAGTTTATCAGCATCTTAAAATTAGTGAGGGGTCGTGCGAAGGATCTTCTGGTATTTTATGAAATAGACCATATATGGTTTATCAGTCTTTCAGCTAATTTAGATGCAATGTTGGTTCATGAACAGATGAAAAAAAAATTAAAAATAGAGAACGAATACATACATCTACTAGCAATTATGGTCTATTACTCCCACATTCCAGCTGTTAAGATTAAAAAATGAATATTCCATTAGTTTTTTTGTTGCACGATTTGTTGCAGCTCTCCAGAGAGGAGCCATGAAAAACATCAGTAGAAGAACATCTCAGGGTGACATCCCTGTGGACCCCAGAGTCAGGGTGACCATAAAGAGACCCCTGTGTTTCACCCCCATGTCCTGATGGAGAGAGGTCAGGGGTCATGAGGAGCATGGATATGTCCATTCCCAGAGGAGCTGAAGGGTAATGGAATGGCAGATTCAGGCCAAACGGAGCAATTTGTCCCATCTGAAACTGGAGAAAAGAGATAGATATGAATTTGACGCTGAGGTAAGCACTGTAATGATCTTTTAGATTCGCTACAGACTGCTGTTATAGTTTGACATTAAAATGCGAGTACATTTTTTCAGGATTCTTTGATGAAAAGAAAGATCCAAAGATTAGGAAATGTCTAAAATGAAAAGCTTTTGTAACGTTATACACTATACCATTCAAAAGCTTAGAGTCATTGTTTTTTTTTTTTTTTTTTAGAAAGAAATTATAGAAATTAATACTTTTATTTAGCAAGGATTCTTTAAATTGATCAAAAGTGACGATAAAGACATTTGTAATGTTACAAAAGATTTCTATTTCAGATGAATGCTGTTCTTCAATTCATCAAAGAAACCTGAAAAAATTCTACTGGGATGTTTTCAACATAATAATAATAATAATAAATGTTTTTGAGCAGCAAATCAGAATATTAAAATGATTTCTGAAGGAACATGTGACCGGAGTAATGATGCTAAAAATTCAGCTTTGAAATCACAGGAATAAATTACATTTTAAAATATATTCAGATAGAAAACAGTTATTTTAAATAGTAAAAGATTTATTTTTTTTTACTGTTCTTGTGGTACTTTGGATCAAATAAAAGCATGCTTGGTGAGCAGACTTTAAAAAAACAAAAATCTTACTGTTCAAAAACTTTTGACTCATAGTGTGCACATATTTCTTATTTTTATTGTAGTTGCATATTTATTGTATACAAAATTTCTCATTTTTAAATTTCATTGATTTATTTTGCTTAAATTCCACATTAAATGAAATCTTTTCACTGTATTTATCTGTATATTTGCTGGTTATAAGTTGTAATTTACTCAGGCTGTACTGTTTTGTGTATACATGTGTTTGTGAGTGTGAGCAGTGGTTTGCAAATGGTTTTGCATCAAGGCTCAACCCAACATAGTACCAGCACTGTGTGCACGTATTGATATTTCCATGAGCCAAGCATTAGCGCAAATTATAAGCTTAACACAGACTGCACCAAAAATTCCTGCTGTCCACAGAATAAACAGACCTGTGACCCATTTTTGTTGTGATCTACCAGTTAAGAAGCACTGCAAAGTGTTATTGGCTGTTTGCCACGATCAGTGTGCTGTCTAGTCTGGTTATAGGCTCTTCAGCTGTCACCTGTCAATCTGTCATTGTGGATAATAAACCCCTCCCACTTACTAGGCCCAGTCTTACCCCACAATTTCTTCACTTTAAGTAACTTGTGCTTACGTTAAAACATTGGTGTGTGTGTCTGAACAAATGCTGAGCGTGCAAATAAACGTTATGTGATTGACAGCATGTGTGAGGGACAGCAGTGGTCTGGATCTGTTGTTAATCAGATGCATTGGTCTCCAAGCTGATTTTTCCTCCCAACCGCCTTCAGGCTGTATAACAATAGAGCCAGGAGCCCTCTTCACCCCTCAGACAGCTCAACATCCAGATAACCTGCGTGCAATGCTTCAGCCCACATGGAAATTACTGTTTTATGGCCATTATCAATCCGCTGTGTGACTTTTTATGGTTTTGTCAACTTTTACAGTATGGTGAGTCTGGTATTTGCGTTGTGAGTATCTTCAGAGATTTTCCTTCGTCTCCCCTGCCTCCCTGTCCGTCTGCACGTCTGTCTTCTTGCTAATGAAATCTGTCAGCTACCAGCGTCCGTAGGCCCAGCAAATATGATGTGATGTTTCTTTCCATTAATTTTATACCACAAATTATACGTAGCGTATTAAATGTGATGTTTGTTTCCATTTTACTCCTTGAGGAGATTTCTGTGGCGCTGGCTGTAATTAACAGTTAGTATTCTGTCTTTTCTCATTAGTTTACAAGTCTGGAAAATATCCAAACAAAATCTGATTCTTGAGGACTGGAACAAAACAGTCTTTAAAACTGAAGACGTTAAAAGCTATGAATCAAGGAAAGGGTTTTGCAAGGTATTCACACACAATTGCGAAGCTTTTCCTAGTTTGTACATTTTTTATATTCACAAAATGTGAATTTTATGTTCATAAAATGTGCTTGCCAAAAAAAATGCTGTTTTTTTTTTTTGTTTTTTTTTAACCTAAATGCTGGGTTCAGCCTGTTGGGTCATTTTATTGGGTTATACCCAGGTGCTGGGTTATTTTATTTTATTTTTTATTTTATTTTATTTTATTTTATTTTATTTTATTTTATTTTATTTTATTTATTTTTTAACCCAAATACTGGGTTCAACTTGTTGGGACATTTTATTTTTAATATATTTTTTACCCAGGTACTGGGTAGTTTTTCTGTAACGAAGTTGCTGGGTCATTTTTAACGCTGGGTTATTTATTTATTTATTTATTTATTTATTTATAACCGTTGTGTTAACCAAGAATTTAAAGTAAATTCTCAAATGTCTCAAATGTATTTTGTGTTGTTGCTTAATAATAAATGTTCATCTTTTGATTATTTCTGCTTCCTCTATTAATTCTGTGTGTGTTTTTATAAGTTCCAGCCCATTTTAAATCAGCAATATAATAATTTTTAAACAATAGTTGACTAATTGTTGACTAATTATAAATAAAATAACCCAGCATGTTTAAAACATTTAACCCAACCAGCTGCATCCAAAAAAAAAAAAAGCATGTGTTCTGTCCAATATTTACCCATCACTGGGTTGCCAAATAAGTGCAGTGACTCAAATTCAGTATTTACCAAAAAATATACAAAATAATACAAAACAAATTGGCTGAATAAGAGGATCCAGCTGACTAAAAAGCCATCTTTTGATTATACGTATAGATTACTGCTCATTTTTGTGTCTCTGCTAAACATCTACAATCTGCCTTCCAGCTTTCCCACATCAAGTGCATTCAAATGAGCCACAGTGACATCGAGGCTGATGGGACTTATTGATGCCCAGGTGATGAAGCTGATCCTGGGGGGATAGAAAGATAGATCCGCTTTATCTGCTCTCCCCTCCAGCGCCACTAACCGCAATCAGAGCCACCGTGAGCTGCTTCAACTCTGGAAGAGCAATGAGACCCCGGAGACCAACCAAGCTATCGCTTTGATCTGAGAAAGCGAGAGAGAGAGACACAGAGAGGGAAGGACCTCGTATTGCCCTAGCTCTTTAGGAGAGGTCATAAAAACCGTCTCCATTAGGCAGACGCTTCAATCTCGGCACCAATATTTACTTTACAGGCCTTCATCAGTGAGATCATTCTAGACTGAGTGTCTCTGTTTGGCCGTCTGTTGCATTTGAGATACAATAAAGTGTTTGCACGATTTCCATTTAAGCAGTGTTTAAACGTGCTTAAAGCTCGGGGATGCACTCAAAGCTGGCAAAGAGCAAATTAGATCAAAGTATGTTAGAATAAATTACATTTTTGGTCTCAAAACCTTTCTGGGCAATAACTAACCTTTTAATTAAAGATAAAAGTTTTTAGTTCTTTCTATAACTGGAAGATAAGACGTAGGGTGATGACCTCATATATTTTTATCAGATTTTCATTAAATGCGAATGGAAGGGGTTGGATTAAAAGGCGAGATGATCAGATACTTGTGTGTGTAATATTGAAGGTGAAGACTGGAATGTGTGTGTGTAACAAAATGTAGGACTTTTAATGTGTATATATTGTAATGCATCTAATATGGATATATAATGTCAGAGTCTTACATATTAACCTAACTCTTCTTCACAGACACATACGACAGTCTTTGAGACAATATATTCAGGCTGAAAGAGTGAACCTGGAGCTCATTAGTGTATGTTGACATGAGGAAACAAGAGTCTGACTTCCATCAGGGCTCTGATAGATCACATCAGCGCTGGACTGCAAGCAGGTATCGATCAGTCTGGAGGTGTGTGTGTGTGTATGTGTTGGGGTGTTTCAGCAGCACTATGGGTCTATACATTGTAATATCACCCAGTATGAGGCCTGTCTGTGCTGCAGTCTACAAGACTCCCCACCACGGTGTTCAACAAGGCATGAGAGTTCATGAATTGCTCAAATAGAGAGAAGCTCAGCGACCAGCAGAGTGTGTGTGTGCTTGCGTGTGAATGTTACGAAGTTCATTGTTCTTTTTTCTAGGTGTATAGCTCTCTGTTTCCTTTCTCAGGGGTATTTATAACAGAAATGACAGCCATACATGTTTGAGCTTGCGTGTTAGTATGTAGGCCTATATGCTCTGAATTTCTCTAATTGCACTTAAATATGTGTCTTGTATGTTTCAGCTTGTGCTTGTATTCTGGAGTACTTGATTCTGATTGGTCAACCATCAATTCAGAGGTCGTATATAGCATATAATTATAATTATATGTCATATATATGATAATTATATCACAATTATATAATTCAAATATATAACGAATAATTAACGATTGCCAGCTGAAATATTAGAAAAATAAATGCACACCCGAAGTTTTAATGCAGCCATGTTTGGTCATTGTCTTTCTAGGTTATAAGGACTTTGTAATAACTGAAATCATTGGGCAAAGTGATATGGACATAAACGTAAATTGGTTAAAACCTGCCTGTAAGGTGTGCGATTCCTGAGAAAATAAATGCACCTTAGAACGTTCGTCAACCAGTCGGATTCAAGCATTCAACAGCCCTGCAGTATAGTTCAGTATAATGACACTAAACCAATTCTCATTTTAATTTGTAACTATTTAAATAGTTTTTTTATATATTTTTTTAAAACTATTTTTATATATTTGTTTGTTTGTTTGCATTGGTATCATACAGATTATTTTATCACAGAATAAAGTATTAGTAAGTAAGATATTTGCTGGGATTCAGGGTTTCATTTAAGTGTCTGTGAAGAGAGGTGACAGAGACCGAGACGGCAGAGAGCGTATCCTGTTTATTTTCTTTATTTTACAAAAGTACATTGTTTTGTTGTTATTATGACTATACACAAATAAAATAGACACTTAGCAGTTCAAACGACACCTTATTCTTATCTGTGGGATGTTTTCATGTCTGTGGGTTGAAGTGACCCCAATAATGCAATATTTATCCCCTGGAAGGTGTCTCTCACGTTGTCCCACGGCAACATTAAAATAGTGTAGATTAGTGTACAATGTTTTATTCATTTAACATATTTAATATTGGGGGAATCCAAGTTATTTGACATATTTGAACTTTTTTTTTTAAAGCAACACATTAGTTACTTTCCCTGGTAATTAGTTACTTTTATGATGATGTAACTCAGATACTAACTCAGTTTCTTTTTTTAAAGTAACATGCCCAACACTGGTTTTATTATAGTAAAAGTGTACTAAGTGTACTTTATTATAGTAAAAGTGTACTAAGGTTTGATAATGATAGTTTTACAGCAAACACCATGGTAAAACTATGGTTAGTGTAGCAAGACCACGTTTCATTTGTGGTTATCATGGTTTAACTATAAATATGTTTTTTTGGTTTTATTTGTAGTAAAACCCAAAGCCCAACATTATTTTGTGATAATGACCATCTCACTTGACATTATCCCTACAATTTGTGTCAAAGTCAGTTAGCCGGGACTCAGACTAGTAGGACTGTCTCCAGGAACACCCAAATACATAGTTATCAGGGGTAATAGACCTCTGTCAGGGGCATGAAAGGGGGTGGAGGAGGAGTCAACCCTCCCCCGACAACACAGACACATGTGAGAAGAGCAGTCTGAGCTTATCACCATCCCACATAGTCCCTTGAGTCTGATTATTCCCATCTCAACCCTGTATTTTTACTCAGGCCTACAGGATAGACACATGTCAAATCATCAAAACAGTGAAAAGGGCTTAGAAATGATATTTTTCCCTGCTACCTGAGCAGTTTACTGTCAGGCTTACAATCTGGAGCCAGTTCAGTCTTGATTTATTGATTGAACTTTATATTACTTCTGTTGTATTGAGTAAATATATTAAAAGATTAATAATGCTCAGGATTGATCCCCGAATGAAACTGGGAGGAATGCCTGACGGCTAAACTCATAACACATCTTTACACTTGAGGTTTGGGTTATTGGCAATTGTTTTATGACCAATAATTTATCGTCTGTTTGTATTAGCGTCTCCAGTTTTCACAGTGCATCAGTGCTTTGCTGAACTCCAAGACTTTTCTCAGTGTCTTTATTAGCAAAACATGTGTTGGAACAGCAGGATCTTATCTGGGTTAAGCTCCTGGAGAAAACACTGGAATATCAGCATCCCACCTGGCCTCTGAACCTGCTACTTGCTGATGTCATGTCCAATTTCCTGTTCGCTTTCTCTCCAGCCGGCTCCTGAATTGTCCATCTGCTGGAAATATGTTTGTCAGTCACTACAGTTTGAAAGTTAGGGGTCAGAAAGTGAAGGATGTGTTGAACTGATCAAAAATGACAGTAAAGACATTTATAATGTTACAAGAGATTTTTTTATTTCAAATAAATGTTGTTCTTTTGAACTTTCGATTCATCAAAGAATCCTGAAAAAATAAGTTTCCACAGAAATATTAAGCAGCACTTAATATTTCTTTCTATAAACTTTTTAACACTGATAATAAGAAATCTTGAACATTAAATCACCATATATATAGTATATATGTGACCCTGGACCACAAGACCAGTCATAAGGGCCTTTTTTTTTTATAGGACAAGAAATACAACTATTTGAAAATCTGAAATCTGAGGGTCCAAAAAATCTAAATATATATATATATATATATATATATATATATATATATATATATATATATAATATTAAAATATATATATATATATAATCTAAATATATATATATAATATTAAAAAACATTATTAAAATTTTATTAGAATTAATTATGTAATATATATATATATATATATATATATATATATATATATTATATTATACAAATGAACACAAGTTCAAAAGAACAGCATTTATTCAGAATAGAAATTAAATATAATAATTAATATATGTCTTTTTTGTCACTTTTTATCAATTTAACCCATTCTTGCTGAATAAAAGTATTAATTTCTTTTAAACGAAGACGGAAAGAAAAAAGTACTCACCCCAAACTTGGTATTGTATATTGTCAAAAAAAATATGAAGCAGCACAACTGTTTCCAACATTAATAATAAATCAGCATATTAGAATGATTTCTGAAGGATCATGTGACACTGAAGACTGGAGTAATGATGCAGAAAAATTCAGCTTTGCATCACAGAAATAAATCATATTTTAAAGTATATTAAAATAGAAAACAACTATTTTAAATTGCAATAATATTTCATATATTTATAATATTTTTTCTGTATTTTTAATCAAATATATGCAGCCTTGAAGAGCAGAAAAGACCTCTTTAAAAAACATTAAAAATCATACTTATCCCAAACTTTTAAACGCCAGTGTATATATCGGCCAAGCATTCTTGGGATCCTCTGATGTGACCCGAGATAATCATAGACAACTAACTACCTTAAAACAAATGCACACACTCACACACACTCCATGTGACCCTCTCTCTTGCTGACAGGTCTGTCAATGGCCCTCGATCTGAACTGAAGATGACCAGCAGGAATAGCTCCCTGTCCTTGCGGTGACCCGGAGCATGTGTGTGTGTGAAGATGTCCATCCACAAAAGCCCCATCCATGCACTTAATCATGTGCTAGCCACCAGCTAACACGGACTGTCTGGAGAAGACGCAGGCCGATATGGACTGTCAGTAATCAGCATGGCATTTAGTCATTCCCTGCCAATTAGTGAAGCATTACCTGCCCCGGGTCAATAGCAGAGCCGCACGGCAGCCGGCTGATGAAACCGGAGCGATGTGCACTTTGCTGAGGGATCATCTGATGTCACCACTGCCGTACCACTACGCCAGTGCACGAAGGGGTCAGGCTGTATGCTCCATCACCTGTGAGTGGAACATGCCTGTCACTGGACATAAGGGAGCAAGTTCATAGAAACAGGTGAACAGAGCAGGTATTCAAGGAAAGGACATCTTGAAAATACTTCTTGGATTTTAACAAAGATGTTTTTGTGTGTTTAGGAAACTAGTGGGAAACCAAGAAACAGAACATGTAGGAGTGTTTTATCAGTTGTGTTTGTGTCTCAGTGTGACTGCCTGGCTGCCCTGTCAGTGACTTTAAGGTTTGTTGGCTAATCAGTCTCATTTTGCCTCATTAGCCGCCTGCGTGGGGCTTCCTTCAAACTGAGATGATGTATGACCGGGCCAAATAGTCTTCTGGCTGCCCTCAGGGGTGAGACAGGAATGAAATACATGTGTGTGTTAAAGAAAAAGGACAGATAGAACACCGAAGGTGTACATTCAACTGGTAAAAGGAAATCACATATTAGGCCTCTTTAGTGTGCTCTAAAATTAGATTAAAAGTGACATATCATGAAAATCAGATTTTTTCCATGTTTAAGTGCTATAATCGGGTCCACAGTGCAAATCTGCAAGTTTTCATATTTTTGAAAGCAACAATGGTTTACCAGTTCTAATGGCGTGGCGAAAATTTGAGCAAAGCATGCTAACTGTTCTGTCGTTGTCTGCACTGATGAGCACAGAATACTATTTAGAGTCCCAGCTTCAGAGGAGATGAGAGCAGTGGATTTATTGATTTATTTACTGTACCGTATATTACGCTGCTGCCACACAGATCTAATATGTGACCCTGGACCACAAAACCAGTCTTACGTTGCACAGGTATAATTGTAGGTACAATAGCCAAAAATACATCAGATGGGACAAATGTATCGATTTTCCTTTTATGCCAAAAATATTAGGATATTATGTAAAGATCATGTTCCATGAAGATATTTTGTAAATTTCCCACCGCTATATAAAAACTTAATTTTTGATTAGTAATATTCATTGCTATGAGCTTCATTTGGACAACTTGAAAGGCGATTTTCTCAGTATTTTGATTTTTTGCACCCTCAGATTCCAGATTTTCAAATAGTTGTATTTTGGCCAAATATTGTCCTTTCCTAACAAACCATATGTCAATGGAAAGCTTATTTAGGAAACAGGAACGACCAAATATGGGCACAAGAGGGAGAAACCAACATAAACAGTCCACAGGGGTGTGACAATGAGCTGCTGGGTTCATGAATATTAATCACGCTGTCTGCATTCATTCTGCATGGTGTATAAGACTCGCTCTATAACTTTCTTTGCGTGTCAGACAAAACGATTTTTTGCCAAATACAGATAACGTTACACTTTGAATCCATTCAGATGAACTAAAAAATAAAATTATAATAATATTATAAAGTACAGTAACGCTGCATTTTATTGTCAGTAACAGTAACAGCGTTGTAACGGAGGAAACAGTAATTCGTTTGATTAGTTGTTACTGAAAAAAATAACGCTGTTATTAACACAGTTTATTTATAACGCTGTTACTCCCATCACTGCTCAGAAAACCCTGCATCAGACGTTTAAACTAATATGGTTTAAAACGCATGACTTAAGCACGATAGACATAATAATCAAAACCAAACTGATGTTTTTTAGCAGAGTATCTGAGATATGAGCTGTAAAGCACAGCCATGTTCTGCAAAAGGGGGCGGGGAGCAGCATCTCATTTGCATTTAATGAGACATGCATGAAAACAGCATGTTTCAGCTTCCACTCAAAATATGCATTTTCAAAATCATATTTAATAGGGTATTTTGAGCTGAATCTTCACAGACACATTATGGGGACACCTGAGACTTATATTACATCTTGTAAAAAGGGGCATAATATGTCTCCTTATATTATTAAGAATATTATGCAAACACACGGTTTAGTACCAGAAATTGAGATGTCTAGCTCAGCCCAATATCCTCCAATCCCAAATTTCATATACCAAATCCCAAGCCATCTGCATTTTGTCTGATTTACCTCAAAATTATCCCTAAAATCATTAGCGTTAGTATAATCTGTTTAACTTGGCAGAGGGTTACCGAAACGATCCTGCCGATTTACTCTATTAACACAACCCCCAGTAGGGAGAGTTTTGTTTTCCTTTGTCTTGTTTGTGTTTGTAACTTGCATGATTTATTTTAATGGTTTTTATCAGCATTTTATTTCACCGTGTGTTTTTTATCCTGGGAGAGGAAGTTATTGAGAGTGATAAAGGCTAATCTGAGCCCCAGATCTCCATTAAACGGCTCTATTTCCTCACTGAGTGAGTCTGGAAATGGAGCTGCCTTTAAAGAATGCAGTGTGTGACCTTAAGGGTACTGATGTGTGTGTGTGTTGGTGAACAGGAAAGAAAGACACGTTTAAACAAAGCACACAAGAGAGTTTATGACTGGGAAAGGTGCAGTCTGTTGCAAATTAAAAGAGCCATTTGGTATCAGAAATGAGCAAACATATATACACTGCAACAATCATACAGCGGCCTTGACATCTTTGGACGCTTGAAAATTTAAGACATTTTATAGCATGCAAATATTTTTTGAAATTCTTAATGAGCAATATATGTGACCCAGGACCATGGGTATATTTGTAGCAATAGCCAAAAATACATTGTATGGGTCAAAATGATCAATTTTTCTTTTATGTAAAAAATCATTAGGATATTAAGTAAAGATCATGTTCCATGAAGATATTTTGTAAATTTCCAACCATAATTATATCACAACTTGATTTTAGTAATATGCATTGCTAAGAACTTCATTTGGACATTTTCTCAGTACTCTTAGATTCCAGATTTTCAAATAGTTGTATCTTGACCAAATATTGTCCTATCCTAACAACCATACACCAATAGAAGGCTTACTTATTCAGCTTTCAGATAATGTACATTTTTAAAAAATGACCCTTATGACTGGTTTTGTGGCCCAGCGTTACATATCTATTTGTTTTATAACTCTAGCATATATTTTAATATTTTGTTTGCTATTTTGTTACACAAGGAGAAAACTATATTTGTAGTTTAAGTGTCTAAAAACCTTTTATTAAAACGTATGTATTTATTTCAATTTAATGGTTATTATTTTTAAAATTTCGTCTGATTCACTGACTACCATGACAGATCCATAAAGAACAGGAAATCAGTGAACATGTTGCACAGTTGCTCTTAGAGTTGTGTATCATCTGTAACTTTGATGGTCTAGTTACAATACAACATGATCTGCTTGGGTTATGATGCTAACGTGGAAAAGCTCTGGTTGCAGAAAAAATTAGCGGAAGCACAGCAGTAACATATATTTACAAGGAAAATAAAAACAGGTTATCAGCAGTAGCTTATCATCTACTGATTCACGATCTGTTAGAAACAAGAGCATGTCCAGAAGCAAATGCAAATGTTAAATGCATAATACTACCACAATAGCAGTAAACTACTGTGTTTTATGTGCTTAGCTTCTACTTTAACTCTTCTTAAAGCAATATTTCATCCAAAAATTATGTAATGTTAACTTCAAACGTTTGTCTTGAGGCCTTCTGTAAATTTCAGTCTGTCTCTCATACAAAGATATAAAGCTTCAGAAGTTCTGGAATATAAAGTGTATGGATTACTTTGATGATGCTTTTTTGTCTTTTGGTCTTTTGTGCTTGACTGTATAAATCAGCCACATAAGGGTCAGTAAAAGATGACAGAATTTTCATTTTTGGGTGAGTTATTCTTCTACATGTAAAAAAATCTCTTTGAAGTTTAAACATAAACAGATATAGCCAATCTACATGATCTCCTCATGTTTTTGATCTTGGGATGTAAAAACACATCCCTTAGAATAGGGGCCGTCACTTTATCAATGCCACACAGACATGTGTTTGTGTGTGTGTGTGTGTGTGCATGAACATGTCTCAACTGTGTTATTTGCTCTAGCAAACATTTACAGTCTTCTTTTAAACCAGAGAAACATCTGCTATAGTACATACTCAGTAAAAGTCTTATTTCACTGAGCTCATACAACACAATGACTCTGCTGGGAAACCTTATTAAGTATCATTTTAATCTTGCTTGCGTTAATGAACAAAGAATGTTGTTTTTTATTTCAGCTTGTAATGAGTTGTAACAGTATAACAGTATTAAAGTTTAAAGCTTTTTTTCTCCTGTATAATATATTGCCGTAAGCAGAGAAACACATGAACTGAAAAACTAATTTTGCAGGGGCAAATCGAACGGCAGGCTCTCCTGTTTGTGCCGTGCAGTGTTTTAGTGAGCCCAGAGACTAATGAAGTGCTCCTTTACAGGCAACTGGGGTTTAATTTACTCTCAACCCCCCAAAACCCCCTGCAGTGACACAGAGCTGGAAAATACTTGATTCACACTCGCTTTCTCCAACAAAACAGTTCAATAAGGTGCACTGCTAATTTGTATTTTCGCCTTGTTTTCCAGCCAAATATCTAAGTATCCTACCCTACAATACATTTATAAAATAAATCATAAACATTAATCTAACCAAATTATTAAAGACAAGAAATAAACAATTTACAAAAACAAGTTTTTTCTTCTTCTTCTCAAGTAAATATTGGTTTAATTATATTTGGTACAGTTGAAGTCAAAAGTTTACATACACCTTGCAGAATCTGCAATGTCAATTATTTTACCAAAATAAATAATAAAAGGATCATACAAAATGCATGTTATTTTTTATTTGTAGTACTTAGTTGCATATGAGTCCCTCAGTTGTCCTCAGTGTGAGAAGATGGATCTCAAAATCATACAGCCGTTGTTGGAAAGGGTTCAAATACGCAAAAATGCTAAAAAAAAAAAAAAAACAGAATTTGTGGGACCTGAAGGATTTTTTTGAAAAACAGAGTTCAACTGTTCTAGACAAACAGGGACTCATGAATATTACTAAACAAACAAACAAACAAGAAAATTCCAAAAATGCTGAAAAACCAAAGAATTTGTGGGATCGTAAGGATTTTTGGAAGAACAGTGGACTGTTTAACTGTTCAGGACAAACAAGGAACTCATGAACAACTATTACTAAAAAAAAAACCCACAGCTGTGGATCATTCAGGTAACAACACAGTATTAAGAATCAAGTGTATGTAAACTTTTGTATTGGATTTTTATAAATTCAACTTTTATATTCTCTTGTGCACTGCATGTAAATGCCTTTTATGTGAAATATCTTATTCAGTTCAGTACTAAATAAGAAATAACTTGCATTTTGTATGATCCCTCTTATTTTGGTAAAATAATTAATATTTTGCAGGTTCTGCAAGGTGTATGTAAACTTTTGACTTCAACTGTATTTTTAACATGTGGTTAAGAACCAGAATTTTTTTTTTTTTTTTTGCAAAAGTGCTGCTTGCAGAGCACAAAGTATGAATCATTTGCATATTTACATTTTTTTCCTACACTTACGCTCATGCATAAGTCTAGCCACATCTGATTTTTTTGTCTACATGTCTACATGCATAAATGATTAAATCAGACCAGTCTGTATATGCATTTGAACAATATTATTTAAACAATATAATATTCTCATCAATTAAGACAGGAAATGCAGGTATAAATGCAAATATATTCTGTCAACAGGAGGCTGAGTTCAGAATTCCACCAGGCCAGTCTTGTTTATGATTCATGCAACTGTTTCATTTCACATGCATTAGCATTTAAGGCTTATGAACAGTATGTGTCTTTGTATACAAGTCATAGTTTGTTTATATCATGGAATTGTGCTTCCATGTATGTTTTGAATGAGAGAATATGCAGAAGGTCAGACGTGCCAGTGATATCCACATGTGTAGCAGGGCAGCGTGCTCTCATCGGCAGTGGTCAAAGCGGGCAGCCAGCCAAGCGTTAATCTGCATTAGCAGCACAAAAGATCCGGGGGAGGGAACCACTGCGAGGATGCGCCTTCATTTACTAGAGATTTATAGAGGCCCAGAATCAGGAGTCAGGACGCCCAGCATTTTCCCTATCATTGGCTCACATCTAAAGAGCCTGTTTTTTCCTGAAGGGCAATCATTTGGAATCAAGCAACCACAAATCTTGGGTGTGTGGGGTGGCTGGAATTCCAAGGCCTAGAATGGGAAAAACGGAGTTTGTGTGGATGTGTGTTTGAGCGCATGAATAGAGAATCATAAAGCAGAAATATTGCAGGTTTTAGGGTTTGAGCAGCCCCAATGAGCCGTTGACTCCCGAAGCTGGAATATGGAAATCTCGGGAGTCTATTGAAGGCAGAAGGTCATTGTTTGAGGGGCTGTGATGATATATGTTCTTCACTGTGGCCATTGTGTGGGGCCGAGTACATCAATGCCGTCAACTCGGACACACACACACCCAAAGGGCTGTCACCCCTCATTCACATGATGAAGCTGTTTCCTGCAGACAAATATGCACTGGTTGAGTCAGCCCATTTCTTTTTTCTAAACGGCACAAATTTAGGTCTTTTCCTGGGGTTTAAAGTGTGAAGCACTTCCTGTGGGAGAGAAAAATGGGAGACATAGGCCTTCAGTGCAGTTTTGTTTGTTGTTTGCATGAAGAATGAAGCTTGGAAAAGTTAAAGCTTGACATATGAATTAATACTCAAAAAATTTGGGGAGTGTAGGAAGTTGTTTTTTTAATCTTGAGTGAATCAAGGCTACCAGTTTAACCGTAACCTCTCTGATCCTTCTAGACATTTACAGAATTCCAGCCATTACTGACCTTTAAGATCAAAGGTTAGGTCTTGAAATAACACCGGGCCAGTGGGGCACAGGTATCCACCTGATCCCAGTGAGGAGGAATGTTGCAAGGTGGACAGATACAATGTGTTTCAGATAAACTTAACCCAACCCCTGATCTCTGGGCAGAAAGTCCAAACAGTGAAATGATTACAGACATTTGTTCAAAGAGTGTGAGGTCAAGTAGGACTTCAAGATTTTAAAAATGTGTTTTGCAACCACACAATGTGTGGTTTCCAACCTTGACATAATCAAAGGCTTTGAAATCTGTGTAATCTCAGCTATTTATTATCTAAACTACTTCTTTATAGAACATAAATTTAATCTCACAAGTGCACAAGTGTGGAACAAAATAAGATACAACACCGGCAAAGCATTATTATGTATTTGCTGCTGATAGTGCATCATTTATTCTTCTGATACTGTTTTTTGTTGATGTAAGCAGAAGAAACTTCAGAAGATCTTAATTCCTGCTTGCCTTTTGCAGTTCAAAGCAAACCACCAATTTAATTTGGCTAATTAACTTACATTGTGGAGTCACCCTCAGGCACTGAGGGAAGACCACTCCTGTTTTTTCAATGAGGCATCATTGATGTGAAAATTACAGCATATCCAATCAAATGCTACAACATATCTGTATATGTTCACATAAATCAGCCAAATTAAGCAGATGCCAAAATGAACAGGTTGTGGGACCATGCCTTTTTTCTCCTATTAACAAAACATTTAAATTAAAAAAATATAAAATTAATACAATTATTAAAATAATATATACAGGTGAAGTCAAAAGTTTACATACATCTTACAGAAACTGCAAAATGTTCATTATTTTACCAAAACAAGAGGGATCATACAAATTTTTTTTTTTTTTTTTTAGGCTGACCTGAATAAGATATTTCCCATTAAAGAGGATTACATATAGTCCACAAGAGAAAATAATAGCTGAATTTATAAAAAATGACCCCATTCAAAAGTTTACATACACTTTATTCTTAATACTGTATTGTTACCTGAATGATCCACAGCTGTTTTGTTTGTTTGTTTTTTTTGCTTAGTAATAGTTGTTCATGAGTCCATTGTTTGTCCTGAACAGTTAAACTGCCCACTGTTCTTCCCACAAATTCTTTGGTTTTTCAGCGTTTTTGTGTATTTGAACCTTTTCCAACAATGACTGTATGATTTTGAGATCCATCTTTTCACACTAAGGACAACTGAGGGACTCATATGCAACTATTACAGAAGGTTCAAAAGCTCACTGATGCTTCAGAAGGAAAGAGCTGGGGGGTGAAAACTTTTGAACAGAATGAAAATGTGTACATTTTTCTTATTTTGCCTTAATATCATATTTCTTTCACTTAGTACTGCCCTTCAGAAGCTACAGAAGATACTTACATGTTTCCCAGAAGACAAAATAAGTTAAATTTATCCTTATCTTCTAGTTTCAAAAGTTTTCACCCCTCTACTCTTCATTCATCATGTTTCCTTTTAAAGCATCAGTGAGCATTTGAACCTTCTGTAATAGTTGTATTTGAGTCCCTCAGTTGTCCTCAGTGTGAATAGATGGATCTCATAATCATATAGTCATTGTTGGAAAGGCTTCAAATACAAAAAAATGCTGAAAAACTTTTTTTTTTTGACTGCCAAATGCATGAAACCATTACAAGCTAAATATTTGGAAACCAAAATGGTAAGTTTTCTCATTTGGCTTGTGTCATTCTGCATAGTATTGAGCCTATGCAGTTGATTTTACTATTAATTCATTTCATTATTGGATTTTAAGCTAATTTTGTTAACTGTTGTACAAAAAAGCATTTTGGTACTGTGTTGGGTCACTCTTGACCAATGTAAAATCCTGAAGCAAAACCAGCTGAGAACCTTGGAATAAAAGAGACTATATCCATTAAGGGTATATCTGTTCCAAAATCAGTCAGCAAAAAAGTCTAAATCCATAAGAGAGAGCTTTAGCACAGAGGCATCATTCATCCAATCCTTTCTCTCAATTTTTTCAGCATTTAGCAGGGTTTAGGGCCTGTATAGGATGCATTGGAATGCAAAGACAGATAAAAAGAGGCTTCTTCCTCACGGCAGGGGACTGCGAAAGCATACACATAAACTAAAATACAGGGTACACCCCAACCCCCTCCACACACACACACACACACACGATTCCCAACAGAAATAGGTCCTGAACACTGGCGTTCTGAGAGAAAATGGGGGTGGAATGAAATCCAAAGGACTGAAAGAGAGAGAAAGAAGAATGAAAGCAGGAATAAACAATGCTGGAAGTGAAAAGGAAGTTGGAATGAAAGAAGTAAACTGTTTAAAAAGAGGAAAAGTACAAGGTAACGAGAAGGGGTAACGAGAAAATGACAAGAATAGAAAGTGTTTGTGAAAGCCAAAACATTTTGTTTCACGTGAATGTTTTCCATCCATTATTATAAGGCGTAGAGTTCATTACAGTATTATGTGGAGCTTCAAACTTCCATTTTAAGTAAGTTGATGAATATGAGGGTGCATTCATTTTTGAGTGCACCCTCAGTGCACATATTTTTTAATTCTTTTAAAAGTGTCCATAATTAAAACATGAATGAATGTAATGCTAATCCTCTCTTTTCCTTGTGTTGGCGAGATACAGGTTGCTGAGTAGTACAGCAACGAGCGGAGACTGCCGATGGGCGCTTTGTGCACGGCTCTGAAAAGATCCGCCAGTCTGGGCCGACGGGACAGAGTTAAGGGGGTCGGAATGGTCAGGCTGGTATAAATACTTCTCATTGTGCACTTTAAGGAGATGCTCCCAGCAGGGAGTCTATAAAGCTCCAGAGGCAACACTAACACCCAATACGGCTGCTTCCCCCCATCCTGGAGAAACACCTCACGTCTAGCTGACAGAAACAAGCTGAGAGTGAGGAGATGATGAGTGCACGAAAAAGAAAAAGAGCACTTGCCATAATGTTCCTGGGTTGTTTGCTAATTTATAAATTACGTAATAAAAGTTGCTCTAACTTTACTTTGTGCTGTGTGCTCTACTTTTTTGCCTTTACAAAACTGGGGACAAAAAGAACCTAGATAAAAAACTTTCATCAGACAAGAGAATCTTTCAAAACCTCTAAAGAAAATGTTTATTGGTCATATCCTATTCCAACAAAAAAATAAATAAAATAAATAAATAAATAAATAAAATCATTTAAAAACAAGCTATAAATGTACAATATTCAGGGGCATTTTTAACTTTTATTTATTTATTTATTTATTTTTGATTTTTTTTTTTTTTTTTTAAATAAGAATTGTTGCATATATGCAGTACTTTAATGTGGGGGAAAAAGATTCTCATTTTTATTTTCTCTTTTCTCACCACTGTTATATGACAAAAAAACACTGAAAATGAAATTATTTGCATATCAGTAGTATGTGTACTGCTTTATGCATATATATATATATATATAGTGCAAGTAAAAAAATCAGAATGTAATAGGGTAATAATAATTGGATGGTATATGTGGTCTTAATGATTCTGAAAATATGATGTTAAAAATATTAATAGTCCTAAATGCTTAATTTTCTTCATGCATTTTTCTCCCCTTTTCATATTGGGTTAAAATATAAACAGGGCATTTGCCTGAGAGGTTTCATGAGATTCATCAGCAGATCATATGCTTATTAACCCTCTGAAGTGTGGGGTGTTTTTTGGACCCTGGAGATGTAGTTCTAGACTTTATGATGTGTAAAAACAAGGACAGTGATAGACTTTTCTCCAGCCTGTCACAAATTCTTGAAATCACCCACCTCCTTTTAGTCATCGGTGTGCGTTTTGCATTTAGACAGAGTGTAATGTTAAAAAATGCAAGAAAGAAGAAAAGGGAAAGGGTGGTTGATAGAAGTGGGGGCTTTTGTATACCGAGAAATATCTTGGGATACCCCTCTCAGGAGGATAAGATGGGCAAACATGAAATCAAAGTGAAAAAGCCCCACAAAGAGGTGGCAGTGGAATGATTAGAGGAAGGGGGTGGAGGGGGCTCTTTTTTCCTTGTGGCTCCATCCCAAAAAGTCCTGGGCCCCACAGTGCCATGAAAAGATCCCTTATACAGAAACTGGCTGTTCCGCCTGCCTCAGATTAGGCCCCAAACAGCCCGTCAGCCGAGACGGAGTATATATCTTTTATTTTATTACTCACTCACGCATCAGTTGGCCATGAGATACCCTGGTGGTATCCTGGGTTATTGTTCACAGCTGAGCCAGAGTCTGCCCGGACATAGTCAGAGCAGAGAAAGTACATGTCTGAACGTCATCATGTGCATACCACTTACATGATGTTCTGCAATATCATATTTAACAAAGACACACCATCCATCATACGTGGAGCTAAAAGGAGAAGGCTTTATTAAGAATAAAAAGAGCATTAGTGGTTCTTACATCATGGGTCTACACGAAGAGTGATTTTTCACCACATTACAGGATGAATGCAAATAAAGTTAAGACTCAGAGTTAGAGAAACATGTTAATCACCATGTTCATGTTCATCTTTTCTCATGCTGGCTTAGGACCAGTGATTTCAATAATAAATGTATAAGAGCAAAGAACTGGTAAAAAATTGGAAACATATTTCATTCATTCATTTCACTGGTTTTAATAAAATGCTGATAAAAATCATAATGTGTGTCTTTTTCGTAAAAAAAACATAACATAGTAACAGTTCCATGGTTCATTGAGTCAGTATTAGTAAGTTCAGTAAGTGATTTAACAGAAACTGCTCCAGCTGAATTAAAACTTTTGTGATTCACTAAAAGAACCTGCTTAGAATTTCGCTCAGCAATGTTTTTGATTCACTAAAAAAGAACCGATTCACTAAAAGAACCGGCTCAGAATTCCGCTCCGCAATGTTTTTGAATCACTAAAAAAGAACCGGTTCCTAAGACTCCTGCTGATTTTAAAGTGTTGTGATTCACTAAAGAACCGGCTCAGAATTTCGCTCCGCAATGTTTTTGATTTACTTAAAAAGAATCGGCTCATTCGGCAATCGGACTTACTAAAAAAATCGAAATGTATTAAAAAGAAAATGCTCATTCGCTCAGGATTCGGACTTCACTGGGCGCACTGTATGCTTCTGAATCACAAAAAGAACCGACTCCTAAGAAACTGCTCGCGTTGATTTAAAGTGTTGTGATTCACTAAAAGAACCGGCTCAGAATTTCACTCAGCAATGTTTTTGATTCACTAAAAAGAACCGACTCTTAATAAGCTGCTCCCGTTGATTTAAAGTGTTGTGATTCACTAAAAGAACCGGCTCAGAATTTCACTCAGCAATGTTTTTGATTCACTAAAAAGAACCGACTCTTAATAAGCTGCTCAAGCTGATTTGAAATTGTTGCGATTCACTAAAAGAACCGGCACAGAATTTCACTCACACAATGTTTTTGATTCACTAAGGAGAACCGACTCCTAAGAGCCATTTACACGGGAATCGAACTTACTAAAAGAATTTAAAAGAAATGTACTAAAATGAAAATGCTCATTCGCTCCTGATTCGGACTTCACTGGGCGCGTTGTATGCTTCTGATTCACTAAAAAGAACCGGCTCCTCAGAAAATGCTCCCGCTGATTTGAAAGTGTTGTGGTTTATTAAAAGAACCGACTCCTTAGTCGGGACTCGGACTTACTAAAAGAAAGTAAAAGATATTTACCGAAAAGAAAATGTTCATTCGCGTAGGATTAGTTAGTTGGTTAGTTTTAGTATGGTTTAAAATGGATTGGAAGTGGTTCAATGCTAGTATCTAGCAGGCAAATCTTGCTTGGGATTTGTTGTCATTATGGCCACTCAGGTGATAAAGGATATGAAAATCTGTAAATTCTGATCCACTGGATCTATTTAAAACCTGGAGTTGGATTATATGCACTTTTGGTTTGAAACTGACAAACCTAATTAACCTCTAATAAAGTTCATGGATTTTTAAAAGAACTGAACCAATCCAAACAACCCATTTGAAATGTTGGATTTGGCCTGTACAAACATCATGATGGTGAGTTTTTGCCCTATTCATATATTTTCCTGTGCAACAACCCTGCTTTTGTGTTTTAGTAAAGTAACAATACTTGCTTAAGAGCTTGTTTAACCATTGTGCAGCAATTCTGTGTGCAATAGGTTATAAATGTGGAAGTAAAATATATGGCATTGTAATATTTAGCCCAGATGATGATGTGAAATCCAAGCGTCTATGATTGAGCTTTTTTCATGAGCCCCCTGGTTGTTTCTTTGTAGACCCTTGTTCCAAAATGTCTTACAATAAAGATATGTCATGCACCAAAAAGTTTTTTTCAAAGGCAATGGTGCCTGGTTTTTAAAGGGACCTGCTGCATTTCCCAATGTCAGGAGATTGATGTCATAGGTAATATACTGGCTATGAGGCGAAAGGACAATTTATGGTTTGTGCAGTTGAAAAGTAAAAAATCAGCCAGGTTGTTACCATCACCTGGGCTGTTTTCCATGTTTTCTGAGAGCGAGGGTGAGAAGTTTGGGTGGAAAATACATAGACCTGGATTTGCTTGGGCCAAGCAAACCTTATTTTTTGAAAGGGATCCATCTGGGGTTTTTTTAAAGGCAGTGGAGGTACCGTCTGCTCCCTAAATCTTCCCTCCCATAACCACTATGAAATAATCCCCTGACAGCTTGCCAAACTGGGAGAGGGGGTTGGATGCAGTGGGGTAACCAAAGCCGCCTTTGTTCACCCTAGTCGACCGACTGACACAGAGTCTGTTAAGCAAGACTGAATGAATTGCAAATCTGTTAGCAGACCTTGTGTTTTAATGATTGCATTGGTTGTAAATGTGTTTATGCATCACTTGCATGTGTAAAAGTCTGCACTTTCCTGGGCTTTTATGTATGTTTATTCTCTGCACACCTGATTCACATCAGTAAGCGCATATGACGGCTACGACTGGCACATTTCAGCCAAAGCGTGTGAGTACAGTAGGTTTTTCCTAATGACGTTGATGATGTCACACATGAGGTCATAACAGTGTGAGGATCCCGTGGGATTGTACCACTTAGAATTATGCCAATTAACTTCACGTTCTTAGACTGACTGCCTGTTTGTTTAGTGGTGTGTTTACTCGACTGATGCTGATGTCACTGTCTGCAAAAGTAGTGATTAATGTCTGCATTCACAAATTTAGAGAAAAAAAGAGCGAGTGATCCAAACCTGTAATTGAACAGCGCATGGTGAATCACTCTCGAACCGGATATAAAGCTCTGTCCGCACGCTTAGTGCGTGTTTTTGCATTTTCTGTGCCTTTTACAGTAAGGTTTATAAAACGCTTGATTTGTGAAGGAATGAAGTTGAAACATTGCTGTTCATTCTTACAAAAAATATTATTTTTTTTATTATATATTTTTTGCGCAGTCGTCTTACATTATACAGTAATGTGTGTAATTTTTTCCCCTGAAGAATGGACTTATCTTGTTTGTTTTTAAATATTTTAAATTTGGATTTGGATTTTTTTTCATGTATAAAAGTGCAAAATATATATTTACATAAATAATTTATTTTATTTTTTATTTTATTTTATTTTTTATTTTATTTTGCACAGACTTCTCACATTATACAGTAATGTGTGTGTGTGTGTGTGTGTGTGTGTGTGTGTGTGTTTTGTGAAGAATATTTTTAAATTTAAATGAGAGTGATACTGGGCCAGTTGTCTTAAAGGAATATTCAAAATACCCCAAATCTTAAAAAAAAAAAAATAAATAATAATAATAATAATATATATATATATATATATATATGGTGTTTTACCTGTATTTTGAATTTTGCACTTCATTACATTGTGTTCTAGAGTTAATGTTAATGTCTGTAAAATCAGTGGGTAATGTTCTGGCAGAAAATTCCCAGTACTTCTTATTTTAGTTTAGTTTAGTTTAGTTTAGTTTTTTTTAAATTATAATATATATTTTTGCACAGTCGTCTTACATTATACAGTAATGTGTGTAATTTTTTTTGGTTATTAATATAGACTTTTGTTGTTTGTTTTTAAATATTTTACATTTTTATTTTTATTTTATTAAAAAAAAAATATATATATATATATATATATATATATAATTTTTTTTTTTTTTTTTTTTTTTACATTGTGTTTTAGAGTTAATGTAACTGTCTGTAAAATTAATGGGTAATGTTATGGCAGAAAATTACCTGTATTTTTTTATTTTATTTTATTTTATTTTAGTTTAGTTTTGTTTAGTTTGGTTTTATTTATTTATTTTTTCTGTGCAAATAAGGCTCAATTGAAAAAAAAAACATATTTTAAGAAGTGGTGTCGATTGAATAACAGTTAAGTTAAATCTCTTCTCTTCTCTTCTCTTCTCTTCATTATAAATAGAATCCTCGTCATTGAACTGCTCATTTCAAGGACACTCAAATGATTCGAAGGCATCGTTACAGTTAAGAGCGTGTGTTAAGAGCATCTGTAGTGGTAAAACGAGGAGCAAGGCTTCCGCCACTTAAACACTTCAGCCAATCAGACGTCCTGTCAAGCACATGAGGGGAAGTGTCAAGGTATTTGTGCTGTGATTAACATAAGTGCTTTCTTCTGTTCCGGCGCTGGTATAACTAATTAAAAAAGCCAATTATCCCACTCAGACTGGATTTCCAAGAGACACGTCCCAAAGGTTAACAGGCAGCTTTAATCTGTTTTCGCCAAGCTCCGTGGCTTAGACTGACTGTATCTAACAACCACACAGCAAGCGTTTATCACAGAATCTGATCCCAAAGGGACACACACGGCTCCCATTGGCTGAACGTCTCATGAATAAACAGTAGCATGCAAGGATACGTATCTCGTCTAGGTTTAGGTGTAAAACAGTTTACTTGAATCATAAGGATCTGTCAAGCATGTGCTCTGCTAGATAAAAGTATTGGTACATTAGCACAGCTACATATGCATGGTCACCTAATGCACTGAATTTTAACTACCTCTGCTAAATTTCCTAGAGGCTTGAGCTGACGCTCTCTAACCATAACAAATCTCAGAGGCCTGATCTTTGGGTGGAAGAATGTTGCCCAGCCAAGGACTTGGTTGCTCGGCCGGCAGACCAAACTTTTCCATCCTCCGGCCTGCCATGACAGATTCACTGTAATCTAGCAGATCAAAGGAGAACAGGCCAATCCGATTCCCATAATCCAGTCTAAGGGGGACTTTTGTGCATATTATACTATTAAATCAGATTTTTGAAGCCTCCAACCAACGTCAAGTCGAGTAAGTTATCACATATTAACCTTTGAAAAGAAAGGGCACAATGACTGTTTTTTAATGCACCATTTATTTTGCATTCAATTTGTACGGAATTCTAGATGAAGTGTTTCAATATAACTCATCAGAATGCGAATATTTGTCGCCGCCTTTATTTCAAACCACTATTTCTTCTCATAGAAACATCCCTGTTCTCAGACTGTGAAAGAAGACATTGCCATTGTACTCGCAGACGCTTGTGTAAATGGATTATTCACCCTTAACTCTAATTCATGAGGTTCGGCTCACCAACCCAAAAATAAGGAGATCTATATTTAACAGTAGCATAGCTGTGGAATGCAGCCGTCCGCCAGGCATCTTAAGAATGACAATTAGCATATTGTGTCTGACAGCTCAATCATATTGCACGGCCCGTGCGGAGATCAGGGCTTTGATTCGGTTAAGTAGGGAACAATTACAGACTGTGTCTCCGCACGTTTTTTTATGGATCGCCCTGTACGATCACACTGTACTGTAGTTTACACCCCCCTCAGCATTCGCACAGCTTAGCAGGCAGACAGATGGTGTGCAGTGCATTAAGATGCCGACGAATGTGTGAATATGTTCCAGGCAGGATGGGTTGGTGCTTGGAAATATATATATATATATATATATTTTGAAAGTTTTTTTCGTGAGACAGTTAACTTTTTTTCTTGCAACTCAGTAGCTATACTTATTCTCAGACAAACAGTATTCTCAGACAAACATATTCCCAAACATAATTAAACTTTGGCTTCAGATAAAACACAAAAAACAGCAAATTCTCAGCGTATTGCACTGCCAGATCAATTCAAAACACTGCAACCTTGGCTACATGAGAAAATCTATCAAAAGTCATGATAAAAGAGCTCAAAGACTTGTAGATGCAAGCCAAAATGGTATGTTTGCTTCAGCAAATATGTTTTTACCTCACATTTGCATTGGCTAACACTAGCTGCGTTTCCATTACCCTTCAAATTGCGCAAATTGAAATTGCGAGTTGAAAATACGCCTAATGGAAACGTGTCAGTTTTGCAAAAACTCTCATATATACTGCAAAAAAAGTGTTTACACTTACATGAGGTGGTTTTTCAGGCAATTCGAAAAAGGAATATTTCTCAAAACTGCAATGGAAACCTTTTTTTCAGGTCATACGGCGTATGTAAAAAGTCATGTGATCATGTAACCTCCTTCCTTTTTTTCCTTTTCCTTTAGAAACGCTTAATACATGGCCACTCTCAAGCGAGAGGAAAAAATTACATTTTAGTCGGTTAATGGAAACACCGTCATTTCAATCAGTACTTTTCAACAACATTTATAAAATATTGCCGAAGTTTTGCTCAAATCTCTTAATGATATGCACCTACTGTCGGTTTGGTTTAGGGTAGGGTTAGTGTTGGTAGTACCAGGGTTGCCAGGTCTGCATAACAAAACCAGCCCAACTGGTACTCAAAACTTGCCCAATCATGGGCCGAATCCAGTGCAATCGTGCTCCAGGAGAAAATGGAAAATGGCTTTGCATTCCAGGGGGTCAAAACCTCCTTCCAGGGGGGTTCCACCTTGGTCAAAGGTGGGTTAAAAAACAACCTGCGGCAGCATTATAAACGTTGTCCAGTTCCACAGGAAAACCATGGACTTGGCAACACTGGGTGATATGTTATTTTCAAAGGTAATGTCTGAAAATAAACAAAATGTACTATCAGTGCTACTCACTTAACATTTCACTTTAAAAGTGGGGTTTATGCGTCTTCAGAAAGTTGAGTAAATAAGCTTTCCATTGATGTATGGTTTGTTAGAATAGGACATTATTTGGCTGTGATACAACTTTTTGAAAATCTGGAATCTGAGGATGAAAAAAAATCTAAATATTGAGAAAATCACCTTTAAAGTCGTCCAAATGAAGCTCTTAGCAATGCATATTACTATTCAAAAATTATGTTTTGATATATTTATGGTAGGAAATTTACAAAATATCTCCATGGAACTTGATCTTTACTTAACATCCTAATGATTTTTGACATAAAAGAAAAAATCGATAATTTTGACCCATACAGTGTATTTTTGGCTATTGCTACAAATATACCCGTGCTACTTAAGACTGGTTTTGTGGTCCTGGGTAACATATCATGTTTCCACAGGCACATTTTTCCAGTGAGCCTGGGTTGGCATAGTGTTTATACCATTGAGAAATTTGTCACTATTTTCAGAAATGTGTTTAAGATTGGGGCCTGATAGGATCAAGCAATGTCCAAGCAAATGTGCATTAGGATTCTTCAATGTACTATTCAGAAACCTCAAGTTAAATGCAGTATTGTGGCTTTATTTCTCATGACCAGCAGTTATTTGGTGTTGGGAAAAAGTGTTTCAAGTTTTCCACCTGACAGGTGTAGCCCTTTAACTGTTCAAACAAACCATTCTGATGGTTTTTCGCAAAACTCATCCCACATAATTTCAAGCACATTTGGCAGCAGTATTCAGGGAGGAAGACTGCAGTTCGTCCTTGCTCGTTGACACAACGCAAACATTTACTGGTTTACATCACTTTGACTACCATTGGATGTGTTGGTGTGTTTTTCAATGTAGACTGCCTCTCTTGTTCTGTTTTCCCTGTAAGATTTCAATTCCTGACATGCAGGAGTTGCTCAGATCAGACAAATTGCTTGTTTGAATTCTTTTTGTAAACCTAACCTTGAGCTTTAGTTCTGCGTGTATCTTTAATATCACAAAAATCTCTTTCTCTCATCTCTTTCTCTCACTTTGTCTTCAATTAATTGTGCAGTGATATATATATATATATATATGTGTGACATAAAATATACAAAAGTGATGAAACATTCACGTTAGTGGTTCAGTTCGCATATAATAATCCTTTTTTTTTTAGATGTATTGATTGCATTTTTTATTTTTATTTATTTATTTATTTTTCCCCCCTTAAAATTCTTCTTTTTTTTCTGAGAAAAAATGTGTGATACTTCATACTTAAACAACATAACAGTGATTAAACATTTACATATTAGTGGTTCTGTTTGCATATAATGATCCTTTTTTTAAATGTATCGATTGAAATGCATGAACACGGACATCACTGATGTCCACTAACATTAATTTCTCTTTACAAACTCACTTTTAAGAATCTTGCCAACAGGTCCAATAGTGAATGAAAGCAATCGGCACCTTTTATTCAGCGCTCTTGTGTTTGTGTGTGCAAATTTCCATGTTTCAGCACTTGAACCGCTGCCATTTTCCTCTGAGTGGGTCCAGATGAACTAGGGTGGTCATCGGACTCATAGAACACATTTATCAGTTCTGCTTTTAACACACCAGATGAAAACTGATGCGAATCCAACTCACTGATTAATGTGGTTTCTGTGCCATGGTTTCAAAATTGTACCCCATGCTGTACTTCACTTCTTGTTTTCCAGCTTGTCTAGACCAAGTATTTTAAAGCAAGCAGGAGAGTTAAGAGTTGGAGGATAACCTGTGGGATAGACTCCCCCTAGTGGCGGCTGTGGCAACAGCACATAAAGGCACCAGTGCAATTGCCATTATTAAGGAGCTGATAAACTAAGAGATCAGGGTTAAGACTCAGATCAGCGTTAGCCACAGGGGACGGGTGTGACTGATCTCCCTTCTGTCTGCCAGGCGCTCGGGCTGGTGGGTCCAAACCTGGGTGCTGTCTGGGTTACTAGCCCCTGGGACAAGTCAAAGGGAGCCTCGGGGAGTGGATTGCGAGGTCTTGGGGTGCCGTTCCTCCTGGGGGTTCCCAAAGCCCCAAACCAACCCCCACCAGACTTTGAACTCGTATCATAACAAATGGGGCGTAAATTATAGACATGCACCCGTTCCTGCTGGTGTGATTTGCTCGTGTATTTGCAAAGGTGCACAGGCTTCTGCTTGATCAATCATGTGGAAGAGTAATTGTATTTGTATGAGTTCATATTTTAGTCCCCATTTTAAAACGATTTGGTGACATTTACCGAAACTAACTTCAGTGCAATCACTGACGTATAACATTCAAATAAAACACAATACCCAACTGAAAAGGTCGTTCGAATTGTTCGAGATTGACTGGGTGATTTTTATTTTTTTTCCCCCTTTATTAAATATCTTCTCAAATTCCCAACAGGCTATGCTGGAACATTTGCATTGTACAAAAGCATTCTGGATCCTTTTAAAAAACCCCAGTTTTTAACCGTTCCATACGTTCATTGAGTGACTGCACCATTAAAATCATTCAAGAACTTTCAAGCATTTGCATGTGACCACACTCTCCTCGTCTCACCCTCATCAATCCACTCAAATTTCACCGAAATAAGCGTCGCAAAATAACACATCATGGAAAATGTTTTCCAACAGAACCTCATCAAAACAGCAACCAGATTGTTAGAAAGCTGGCCAGCTTTGTCCATTCTAATTGAATAAGATGTTCTTCAGTGAACTTTGCTGCATGTTCTGATTTGTCTCAGTGATGGTACCATTTGTTCTTTGTGTCCTTGCAAAGGATGTGTTACATTAGCAAAGCCTATAGTTGTAGTTTATGGTTAATTTTAGTTACATGGTACAACAATTAATAATAAAAAAGCATTCTAGTACAATAACCATGTGTTATGAACACAAATTAATTGTTAGTTCATGATGCGTAATGCATTAACTAATGCATTACTTGTGAAGTGCTACCATATATACACTACCAGTCAAAAGTTTTTGAACAGTATGATTTTTAATGCATTTTAAAGAATTCTCTTCTGCTCACCAAGCCTGCATTTATTTGATCCAAAATACAGCAAAAACAGTAATATTGTGAAATATTTTTGCTATTTAAAATAACTGTTTTCGATTTGAATATGTTTTAAAATGTAATGTATTCCTGTGATCAAAGCTACATTTTTAGCATCATTACTTTAGTCTTCAGTATCACATGATCCTTCAGAAATCATTCTAATATGCTGTTCAAGAAACATTTATTATTATTATCATTAATATTTAAAACAGTTGACTACATTTTTTTAGAGTTCTTTGATGAATAGAAAGATCCAAATATTAGCATTTATCTCATATAAAAAGCTTTTGTAACAATATGCACTAAACCATTTTATTTTGTTATTTTTTAATTTTTTTTAGATTTTTTTGGTTAGAAATTATAGAATTTAATATATTTATTTAGCAAGAATGCTTTAAATTGACCAAAAGTGAAGATAAAGACATTTATAATGTTACAGAATATTTCTATTTCAGATAAATGCTGTTCTTCTGAACTTTCTGTTCATCAACAATTCATCAAAAATCTACTCGGCTGTTTTCAACATAAAAATAAATGTTTTTTGAGCAGCAAATCAGAATATTAAAATAATTTCTGAAGGATCATGTGATTTGAGTAATAATGCTAAAAATTCAGTTTTGAAATCACAGGAATAAATGACATTTTTAAAATATATTCAAATAGAAAACAGTTTTTTTAAATAGTAAAAATATTTCAAAATGTTACTGTTTTTGCTGTTATTTAGATCAAATAAATGCAGGCTTGAAGAGCACGAGACTATTTTAAAAAACATTATAAATCTTACTGTTCAAAAACTTTTGACTGGTAGTGTATATCTTTCAATGGGCTAATTACTTCCAATAAATTCCAATATTCTCTGAATCAAGTCTTAATAACTTAATAACAGTTTTTAACCAAACGCATGTAATTTAGAGAGAATTTATTGCACCAATGAAATTCAAAATGCATCATTGTAATACATTGCTGTTTTTTGAACTTTTATGGGCATTATGGGCGTCTGAGGACCGTGGAGGCTGTGACAATGATTAATGAAGCACTAATGCATAAAGGGACCCCACAACTGGGGTTTCACGGGGACACAGGCCACGTCCCCAGATCGCCTCTATAACCCCACCCAATTGCGTATTGTCACACCTGCTTGCCAATCACCCTGGACCTCTTTCCTTGTCCTTCTATGTCACCCTCTCTTTCTTCCTCCATGCATCTGCATGATATCCAAAGGAGGTGGCACCATAGAAAATCAACTCTAATGAAACAGGAAAGGGGAACCCACAAGAGCAGCGGAGCAAATTGCACCCATGTTTACGTTGCACGCCGAAGATGAAAGACGCCGGTCGGTTGATGATTGATGGGCCGGCAGTATTGCACAGATCCAGGTCGGTCAGTCGAAAAGGATCCTAAGATGCCGACAGGGATCGTCAGGAACTTATGAGCGTGGAGGTGGTCCTTCCTGGAGTTAATTAATCCCCATAGACCCCAGATGCCACTGTAAATTTGGTGGCTGGTGGCCTAATAGAACTGTGGGTGATGTAGAAGTTTCTGGAAGCCCATATGGCAGCTGGTACGGGGTGAATATGGAAGGGTGGGCATATTTGGCAAACTGTTTGAGTCACTGGTGCGTGTGTGTGAGGGTTTCTCATACTAAGTGGCACCAGAATGCGTTGCTGCGTCAACTTCTTCTGCATGTGTGTGTGTTTGGGACATGATGATTAATGAGTCTACAGATGCATACAGACAGGCACTGGAGCGGTGACAAATAAACAGTAAATCTCAATCTATTTTTCTGTGTCGCACACATACACGACACGCTCAGCGTTTTCTTTGCTGGAAACTGGTCTTGACAGCGACACCTGTTTTCCTTGTTAAAGTCTAAAGCTTTTGATAGCTGACATTTCTGCATAATAACATCAGAACTTAGGAATCTGTTTCCTAATTTCATAATGCATGCAGTCAGAGAGAGATTGCACTCGCAGCCGGGCATTTATATGAGCGTATAATTGATTTACTGGTGAATGATAGAGCAATATTCATCAAACTTTCTTTTTTTTGGTTGTTATTGTCTGTGTGCAATGAATTTATAAACCATATTAGTTTCCATTAGTAAAATGCATTAGTAAGTGTCAAAAATATGTATGTGCCTTTTGGTAGAGGTAAAAAAATATCAAGAATGGAAGACAAATGCAGCTTTCTTTTTCTCATTCTCTCAATGGGAATGCAAATTGGCAATGAAAAAGCTCTTAGAACAAATAATAGTTAATAGGATAACTTTCTGCAGTCTTAAACTCTGTAATGGATTAAGGAGTTGAGGGGAAAAAACTTGCATAGAATTAAAGAAAATACCTTTTTGTTGGCAAATTGGAGAACAACCAAAAGCAAGGGGAAAAAGCACTCAGACATAAGACATCAGTGTTCAAAACTGAAGTCGAAATTGCTCTGGTTACTCTACCGCATTGCAGTAATGGTGTTTTCACATCATTGTTCTTATACTTGAGTTTACAACCCATTGCCTCTAACATCTGTCTTGTTGTAGGCTTCTGTTGATAACTAAATTTTGTTACTCCACTGTTCTTTTTCAGCTTAAAGTAACTCTCGCTGACTCAAATCGTAATTAATACTGAAAAGGAGATTATATGGACTTCAACGTGGTGTAGAAACCTCAGTTGACGTCAGTGCAATAATAAAAGAATCAAAAGACTTGACTGCATTTCAGATCGTTATTCATCCATGTTTATGAATAATCTGTCATAAATTATCTGTGTCATACTTCATTGTACGCCTTTATTCTTATAAATATAGTCATGACTGCATAGACTTAGTCACGCTGGCACTGACATACCATTCCACAGTCATGAGCGCTCGCTTCGGTTATGGGATGTCTAATCTCCTTCCCTCTCTCTCTTCGAGATATCCTGCGTTGAGTAGTTATTCTTGGATGCTGAGGCAGTATGAAGCTTATTTCCCCTGCTGCAATCTCAGGCTGATAATGGTCTGTCATTAAGGCTGAGGCATGTGGTACAGTGGGAGGAGGTTGAGTCAAACCAGCATCACCACATTAGGTAGGAACGACGATGAAGCTGAACTGTAACATGCACAGGCCTGCATGCAGGAAAAGTTACAGTGAACAATGAGATGTTCTTTGAAAGTGGCTACAAGATACTCTACTATCAGCAAATGCTTGCATAAAAGTGTAATTAGTGTTTTTTTATTAGTGCAAATTTAACTATTTGTAAATAAGCAGGCATGCAATTGGCTTCCTAATGCAAAGGGATATTATAGTTGAATAGATTGCAAGTAAATTGCAAAGTCATCCATTTTTAGTTTGACCTTCCTGCTCAAGTGACGGAAATTGCTGTTTATGTGATCAGCCTACTGATGCTGTTGGTTGAAGTTGCATCTGTTAACAACCTTAAACCTTATGAAAATAATATGAAAATAAAGTTTCTGTTTAAGTGCTATAATCGGGTGCATCCCAGAAACATGAAAAAGAACAACTCAGTAATTTTTTTTTGGTAAGTCTTTTTCTGCAAGCTTGTGACGTAGAAAGGGGATCTTATTATAATATTACCACGCCTTAATCTGCACATTTCCACCCACGCGCTGTTTTTGTAAGTGACAACGGTGTACCAGTTCTAACGCCATGGCAAAAGTTTGAGGTGAGCATGCTAACTCTTCTGTCGTTGGTTGCACAGATGAGCACAGAACATTATTTAGAGTCCCAGCCTCAGAGAAGACAAGAGAGCAGTGGATTTATTGATTGTTTACTGTATATTACGCTGCTACCGCACAGATTTGATATAAATGTGACTTCTTTCCCAACTGTTTACCTTCATGGACATAACTGACTGTTTTTGTATCTCCTGTGTGTTTTTAACATAAACTTGTGTGTATTTGACAGTTTAAGCGCAATAAGACATGAAAGAGAACTTAGTTTAGTGCGTGTGCTTCGGATGTGTGCACAACAAAACTCAGCCCTATATCAGAAGTTTAAACTAATATGGTATAAAGCGTATGATTTCGGTGCGATAGACATGATAGTCAAACCAAATAGATGTTTTTAGCGGAGTATCTGAGGTATGAGCTGTAAAGGCGCAGCTCTATTCTGGAAAAGGGGGCGGGGAGCAGCAGCTCATTTGCATTTAATAAGACATGCATGAAAACAGCATGTTTCTGCCTCCACTCAAAATAGGTATTTTCAAATTGATATAATAAATAATCTGTGGGGACTTTTGAGCTGAAACTTCACAGACACATTCTGGGGACACCTGAGACTTCTATGACATATTGCAAAAAGTTATGCATGTGAACGTTTGCCTTGTTGGCTTTGTGCATGTCCGTTTCTGAGTGCAAGAAGGAATGGCCTCATGCCATCTACAGCAACCTAATATCTCTAGAAAATAGTTCTGACGTGCCGTTGCTCAGTTGCTCTTATATGACCAAATTTGGTATCTTTATTGAACATTTTGTGAGGAATAGGTATGAACTTAGTTGGATCTTCTCCAGAACACAGAAAAGAGATTGTTTTTAAGAATGCTGGGGTCCAAAACAAAATTGTTTTAGGGACAAAAAAGCATTTTTCTAATTCTTTTGTTGTGTGTTTTACAGAAGAAATAATACAGATTTGGAACGACATGAGGGTGAGTAAATTATAAAGAAAATTATAATGAGATAATGCTTTAGAGTCACATATTGTGCATTGAAAATAAGGTCATTTTCCAGACTGTTTCCCATGGTTCTTCTGCGTTCCGTGCCTGTCATACTTATGACGTCAAACATACATGTAGCACCCAACCAAATATGTCTCTAACCAGATGGGTTTAGTGCACAGACTGTACTGTCATTCTCTAACAGACCACTCATCCATATGTCCATACCAGCTGATACATGCCCCAAACATGAACATGTGCTCTGACACATTTGGGTAAGTCTTGAGAGACCGTCTTTGAATGTGTGTGTTTTTGGTGGCATATTAAGGCTGGGGTTTCATTTAGTGTTACATTTAGTGTTTTCTAAAAAGAATGGCGTAGTTAACATAGCAAAAAAAAGATATTTGAAAAATGCTTGAAAACTGTTTGTATCTTTGATAAAAAGTCAGTGGGTTCCCAAACAACAAATTGTATGGCCAAAAAAGGACTTTTTTTTTCAAAATTATTCTATGATTTTAAAAAAAGTGAATTTATTTACTCACCCAAATGTTGTTCCAAAAGCGCTGCTTTTTTGTTGTCTTTTTCACCCTTGTGGCTCATGTACCTAGACTTTTTAGATGTTTTTACCGCAAGTCTTATTAAAAAGAAATGCATATGAGGTGTGAACAACATGAGGGTGAGTAAATGATTTTTTTTTCATTTTTGGGTGAACTATCAGGTTTAGTTTGGAGAAGTGAGTGTAGTTGATTGAGTAAACCTAGTGTGGCTTATTGTGTTATCTACTTTGTTTTAATTGCACGCAAACCAACGCCAATGCCTTGAAGAGAAATGCCAGTTTTTATGGTATCGTCTAACCCGTTGGGTATCCACTGCAGGCATTGATCCACTGTTTCAAAGACTATTCTTTGAAGAAAACATTTTGAAGTCTTAATGTCATTGATTCAGAAGTTCTGACATTTATAATCATCACTCAAAGATTAGAGAATTGAGCTAGCCATTTACTTTCAAAAGAAAATTACCCTTATTAAAGAAATGAGTCTCTTTTCCACATAACTGACAGAACGCTTTATTGTAACACTTTTATCATCTCTTTCTCTCTCTTTCTTACACACCGGACACGAGCACACATCATAATAAAGATGATACACGTCACATAGCGATGGCCGTCCTTAGCGCGGCTGATCTGTCAGTCTCTCCCCGCGGTCTCTGTCAGTAGGGCTGTCGTGCTGTGATAAGCCCTGTGGCATTTTCATCACTGTTCTGGCTGCACAGACTGCATTTCCATAAGAAAAGACAGAAAGCCCACAACGCCGGAGACCTCCCCTCAAAGCCTTCGCCTCATGTTCAAAGTTTGGATTAGCAATCTGTCCTCTCAAATCCCTTCAAACTGGCCTGAGCACGGCAGACCCAGATGTATCAGGCATTCAGGAGATAACTGGGGTGTGTGAACGGGGACAAGGGAATGTGGGGTGACGGTGGAGGTACCTCAACATGTCTCTGGTGTCCCTGAGCTATTAGTAGTCATGGTGTAGCATAGATGACCCATGACCCTAAAAAAAAAAAAACGAAGGTCACTCGCTGCTGGCTGGTCCTGTCGGGTGATACACCCACATAGTCATCAGTGTACAAATTGGGTTTGTTATCAAGTCTTAGAGTCAGAGCAAATGCCATTTTTCATTTTAAAATGAGGCTGTGAAGGATTGAAGTATGTAGTATTTGCCGGTTGCATACTTTGGCATTGATTTAGTGAGTGCAACGTTTTTCTAAAACATTTCCAGTGCACAATAAACGCCTAAAACATGTCCTGTGAATATAAGCCTTAAAGACAGTTAAATTCCATTGGTACATCTATCCCTCACCTCCTTGCTTCATTCACTTTCATTTAATTATTTTCATATTAGTAAATGCTGTGTACCCTAATTAAGGTATTTTTATTAGGGCCCAAGCACCGGTGGTGTGGGAACCCTATTGGAATTGCTCCGCTTCTTCTTCTTCTCCAAAATGAATCACATTTTTGAGGGCCTAAACATGTTCAAACTCAGGAAACTTTGCATACACTCTAAAAATGGTGAAAAATTACATCTCAAATGGGTTATAGAAGTGAGAGTGGCTAAATGACTTGATTGCGCCACCTATAAAATTTTTAACAAAGTTCCCCTCAAGCTGTGTTTCACATCATACATATCTACGAAAAAGTCCCCCAGTACGAAGCCCAGGAAGTCTGTATTTTGAATTTTATCTGCAAGTTTTGTGTCGTTTTTGCCATTTTCAGGCATTGCATTTAAATGAACTCCTCGTAGAGATTTAAACAGATCAACACCAAATTTGGTCAGTGTAATCTAAATCCCTTTGTGACGTTAAGAAGATCTTGAGTTTTTCTTGAATGGTGTGTCTGTGGTGGCCTGACAAACTTCGATGTTTCGCCATGAAACTGGAAGTTGTTATAACTCAGGTGTACAATGTCTGATCTGCCCCAAACTTCACCTTTAATAAGACTCCTGTCCTGAACACATACCCATGCCTGTATCCAGTTGGTCACCGTGATTTTGCCAAGTAAGACATGTTCCTGGATCAACATCTTTTGTTGATCCTGGATCAACATTACTGTCCAAAAATATAGACTTAACCCAATCCCTACCCCTAAACCTAACCATAACTATAATTTATTCCTAATGTGTGTGTGTGTATATATATATATATATATATATATATATAATGCTAATTGTAAAAAATGATGTATAATTTTTTTTAAATAAGGTCTATTGCCAAACAACTAGATACAGAAAACTGCTGCGTCTTTATGCACAAAATAAACAAATCTATGATTTTTGTGTTTATTTTTTTCTGTATTTGATTTCAAATGTGAAATGCCAGTCTTTCAAAAGGCCAGAGGACTTGTATTGTAGCAGAAAGTAAACAACAGCCATTTATCTCAGCTAGAGAAAGAGTCTTGTTGATGGTTGAGCCTCTCTTGATCTCTTTCTCTCTCTTTCAAGGAGAAATCCTTGGTGTGTGGCTGATTTTTTTCTTTCCTCAGTATGAATCTAAAGTCAAAGCAAAATGTCATCAGCATCCTTGCATCTAAAGGACAGATAACTATTTTCAAATGTAGCTCTCAGCTCAGTCATAAGATTGGCAAACAGCCTTCAGGTGAGAGTGGTATTATTTATGCCGGCTTTTACTGAAACAGTACGTAGCGAGAATAATGCGGCGGGCTAATTTCACTCACACTAGGGTGCTGAAACTAATCAGAGATGCACTCGATTATGTCAAATACTACAAATCGCTTCAAATGTAAATCATGAACCATATCACACTTTACTCAAACATGACGGGGGTTATGATCTGTCTTGGAGAGGTTTAAAAGCCTGTTTTTATAATTGGAACTAAATATGCAAAGTATCTTCTTGCTATTGTCATATTTCATGCTATTTTCCCTTGCGAAAGAGAAATGTTTTGGACTCTTAGGAAGTCATTATAATTCATCGAGACTTTTGGAAGCATATGGAGAATGCAGACACACTTTGATTGCAGGTGTAGGTGTGTTTTCCCCCCATTTTGTTAGAGCAGATTTATTAAAGCCATTATGTTGTGTGAATTTCTACAGAAAGTTGTCTTTATTTAAATGAGGAAAACTTAATGCTTGTAGAAGGTGTAATTGTCAGGTTTTGTTCTCAGCCTTTATAGAGCATGATAATTTTTCTGTTCGTAAAAAATGATGCCCTAATTATAGCTTTGAATAATTGGCTCATTAAATTGATGTAATCCAAGATTCTCATTAACATGAAGCTTAATTCAGTGTAGTTAAAATTATGAATTAAATATTGACCTAATTAAATACACTGCAGTTAATTGGAAGGCGATATCTTATGTTCAGACAACATCCTTCGGGATGTCGTTGTGACTAAAACCAACAGAAAGAGATATTACTTGTTAAAACTGTAGAAATTTGAGGACTTGCAATGCTCGATACATCAGCTGCATAAAACACAAAATTACCTTTGTAAATTTCAGTCTTTTTCTATTCAAGTAAATAGGAGCTGTACTTGTATGCCCATTACTTCAGATGGTCACCAAGTGGACTCACTTGCTTTAAATGACGTTACTATCATTTTCGCTGCACCATGGGGTGAGGCAGGGTGTTCATCAGCTAGATTGCATTGGAAAGTAATGTGGCTTCTGGCGTTTCTCCAAACCACATTTGCGCCCATTGTATGAGAGTGCAGTGCTAATATCTTATCATTCTGGGCGCATCTTTAGTACACTTGTCTGTGCGCTCTAATGAGGCCTAATGTTTCAACGGTGTCTAATGGAGGACAAATGCACTCAGAGCCACAAAATTAGCACAGAATCACAGACCGCGCTCCACCTCGCCACTGCTACAGGGATTCATTAGCCAGGGTAAATATTAACTCCTCTCTGTATTCGCCAATTAGCCAGTACAGAGACAAGTGGGCCTAATTGATGCTGCTTGTCCAAATCGGGGATAAATGCAGCAGAGTAGAATATTATTATTATGATCCCTATTATTTATGTTATTATTAAATTAAGTCTCTTCAGAATGGCTGCTGTGACTGCACTCTCTGCCTGGGTTATATAATTAGTTTCTGTAGTATTGTTTTCACTCTGCTTTGTGGTTACTTTGTTTTCATTCTTGTTTCTTCTTTTTTTGACACCACACATTCACCACCTGGTCTGGATTCACCTCCTGGTTTGTTTTTCAGCTGGTGCATTGCTCATATACTACAAAAATATTTTTTAATTAACATTCGCTCTTAAAAATAAAGGTTGTTTATTGGCATTGATCATTCCATGAAGAACCTTTAACACTTTATAGAACCTTTCCATTCCACAAAAGGTTCTTTAAAGTGTGAAACATTACATACTAACAAACAAACAGTTCTTTTAAGATCTGTTCACTGAAAGGTTCTTCTATGGCATCCCTGTGAAATTTCACTTTTAGAACTTTTATTTTTTAACTTTTATCATCTATGGAAGCATTCAATTCTGCAAAGAGTTCTTTGAGGTGGGAAAAGGTTCCTTAATCTTTGAAAAAATGTTTTTTAAGAACTGCTCACTGAATGGTTCTTTTAAATAACCAGTAATGGTTTTCCTATGGAATCATTATTTTTTATTTATTTTAAAGAGTGTTTAACGTCCATGTAACCATTCCATTTTGCAAAGGGTTCTTTAAGGTGGAAAAAGTTTATTTAGTCTTTGAAAAAAGGTTATTTAAAAAACTGATTACTGAAATGTTCTTTGAAGAACCAGTAATGTTTTTTTTTATGGAATTGTTGCAAAAAACCCTTCATGGAACCTTTTTTTTTAAGATCGTTTAACATCCATGGAACCATTCTGCAAAGGGCTCTTTAGGGTGAAAAAAAGTTTTCTAATCTTTGAAAAAATGTTTTTTTTAAAAACTGTTCAGTGAAAAGTTCTTTGAAGAACCAGTAATGGTTTTTCTATGGAATTGCTGTAAACCCCCTTTTCAGAACCTTTATTTTTAAGTTTTTAAAATCCATGCAACAATTCCATTTTGCAAAGGGTTCTTTAGGGTGAAAAAAGGTTCTCTAATCTTTGAAAAAATGGTTCTTTTGAAAACGGTTCAGTGAAAAGTTCTTTGAAAAACCAGTAATGGTTTTTCTATGGAATCGCTGTGAAAACCTTTAACTGTGTGTAACATCCTTGGAACCACGCCATTCTGCAAAGGCTTCTTTAGGGTGAAAAAGGTTCTCTAATCTTTGAAAAAATGATTCTTTCCAGAATTGTTTACTGAAAGGTTGTTTGAAGAACCAGTAATGGTTTGTCTATGTAATCGCTGCAAAAACACCTTTTTGGAACCTTTATTTTTAAGAGTGTTTAACATCCACGGGACCATTCCATTCCAAACATCCCACATGCAGAGGGTTCTTTAAGATGGAAAAAGATTCTTTAATCTTAGAAAAAAAAAGGTTCTTTTAAGAACTGTTTACTGAAAGATTCTTAGAAGAACTAGTAATGCTTTTTGTACAGAATCGCTGTGAAAACCCTTTTTGGAACTTTTATTTTTAAGAGTGTTTAACATCCATGGAACCATTCCATGCTGCAAAGGGTTCTTTAGGGTGGAAAAATCTTTGAAAAAAATTTCTTTAAGAACTGTTTACAGAAAGGTTGAAGAGCCAGTAATGGTTTTTCTACGAAACTGCAGCGAAAACCCCTTTTTGAACCTCCTTGGAACCATTCCATGCTGCAAAGGGTTCTTTAGGGTGGAAAAAGGTTCTTTAATCTTTGGGGAAAAAAGTTATTTTTAAGAACTGTTCACTGAAAGGTTCTTTTGAAGAATCAATAATGGTTTTTCCATGAAATCGCTGCTTTTTAGAACCTTTATATTTAAGAATGTTTAACATCCACTGAACCATTCCATTCCGCAATGTGTTCTTAAAGGTGGTAAAAGGTGTTTTAATCTTTGAAAAAATGGTTATTTTAAGAACTGTTTTCTGAAAAGTTCTTTAAAGAACCAGTAATATTTTTTCTAAGGAATCACTGCAAAACCTTTTGGAACCTTTATTTTTTTACAATTTACAATTTTCACCTTTTGGGTAAACGTTTCTTTACGTATCAGTGGTTTAGCCCTTTCTCTCTCTTTCAAGGCTTTCCCATTTAAAACTAGTCTTGTTGTTCATCCACACTCTTTTGACAGGTAGAAGAGTTAACTTGCCAATCAAGCCTAACGTTCTTCTAAGGTTCCTTTCCCTGCCTCTTTTCATCCTCTAGTATGGACCTTTTGAATCCATCACTTGGGAGACAATAGGACAATGGAAGCCGAGCTCTTGATGGGCGTTAGAGGGGGAAGGTACTGAGAGTTTTGGGGGTGCGGTGAGAGCCCAGTCACTCTTTGAGCTCTCGAATAAGAAACAGAGTTCACAGCGGCATGAATGCAGGGCCATCCCTTCCTCTGTGGCGGTGGTATAGGTGGAAGTCTGGTGGTTATTGTTGTCATTGTACACAGGTTAAGCTCTCTGGGTATGGCAACACAGAGGCGGCACTGGTTTTTCAAGTGCACTGGAGTGTAAACCTTCACCAGGTTTATGGAGGATTGTTTCAAAGTAGGATTCAGGATGCAAGGAGGAGGGGATAGATACTATATGTGTGTGTGGGACCTGATTCACCTCTTCAAAAAAGGATTAAGTTGCATTTTCCAGCCTCAATAACATTTTATAATAGGGTTTGTCTTAGTTCCACAGGGTCGCTTATTAGCTCTGTGTCACCCTCACTTTCTCATGTTAAAAACGAATTTCCATTGAAGCCTTTAATGACTGTAGTTCGTGTGAAGCTTGAAGTTAAAACTTCTCAGTGTTCTCATTTTTGTGTTGTTAATGAAGTGATTTCTTAACTAGTTTTACTTCAGGATGCAGAATTTACACTGGACATCAATTGCCAGCGCAGAACCTAACAAACAAACAAACAAGCAAATAAACAAATACATAAATAAATAAAAAAAGTTTGAAACACATTGAAATAAATAAATAAATAAATTTGCCTTTAGTCTAACCTAATGAAATATATTTAAACAAAACAGTATTATTTTCTTTTTTAATACAAAAAATATTCATATACTGTTTTATTAGCCAGAGGCTTGAAGTACAAGTTAATTAATGCAAAGACAATTTTATAAATTGATAAATACTTCTGCTGTCTAATCCAAGATTGATATTGGTTTTATTTTTTATTTTATTTTATTATGGTTATTTTATTATAATAACAATAACAGCAATGATAAAACAAAAAATAATAATTGTGTTATTATATTTATATCATAATATTATTATTATTATGCATTCTTGCAAACAAAAAGACCCAATTTGTGCCTGAAAAAGCTTCTGGATGTTTTACACAAAAAATAAATAAAATAAAATAAATAAATAATAAAAAAAAAATTACAAACAAATAAGAAAATAGAAAATAAATTAGAAACCGTTTCTATTTATTAGAAATAAATAATAAATATAAATTACAAAAATAATAATAATTATAATTAACAATCTCTCTTTGGCTCACAGTGAAGCTTTATATCACTAATTACCATTTTGTTTCTTGTAATTGTGATGTTATATGTTGCTATGTGGCTATATCTTACAAAACTATTTATTTTAAACGAATCAAATCAAATGAGATATATTAAAATTGGCTTAAGCTTGCATCTAATTTCATTACTCCTTGTGCATGTATTTGTTCATTTCTGAAACCTTTGAATGAAACAGGATCTTGGATCCACTGATGTACCAAATGGAATTAATTTAACGGTTCAGATGTAGGACTTTCGCAAAGTTATTCAAGGAGCAAATACTTCCCCTTTGTACTTCAAACCACTTGCTAGTGCAGGTGGCTCATTTTTTATTTTTTGCTTTGAATCTCAGTTCTCTATAAGAGACACTTATTGTTCTTGTTTCTCATCGTGCCAAGTTTCCAGCATTTTAATGAATGTCATTGCATGCCATTGTTAATACTGATGCTGTTCCAAGCAGAAATGTGGACGCTTATTCTATGCGATCCAGACTGCTGCTGTTTCCTGTGGCTAACGCTAATGACCGCTACCATCCAACACACACACTGCTCAAATAGTTCATAGGTGCTTCAACCGCTACCGACATCTGCTACCTTTCACTGAGGTCTAATTTAGCTTTGCTTCTAGGAGGTCAGAGAGCAGTGAGGGGGAAGTTGCGGTTCGAGATCCATTTTGAAAGTATTAATGCAACATCCCAGTGAAACAAAAGTGAATTGCATCCCAGACCGCAATGGACGGTGAGTTGCAATGAGCTCAATGATGTTTGATTTATGACATACAAAAGAAGCCATCCGCTGTGTTTCACAAAGAGAGGTGCAAACCAGACTTGAATGGAAAGAGGTTATAAAAAACAGTTATTGAGGCACATTAGCCAAAGAATAAATCCATTAGCACCAATCAATCCCCCATTATCTTTTATTTTCTTGTAATTGGGCCTGCGAAGGGTCCTGACGGCTTGTGTGACTGACGATAGTAAATCTCATTGTGTCCATGCAGGGTGAGAGCTGCAATAACCAGCGCAGTGAAAGCCCTGTTACTTCACACCAGGTTCAGGGCGGAAAAAATGGGCCTTTCTTCCTCCAGAATTGGGTATCAGGCTGATTGTTCTCTTTTCTCACTGTTGCAGCTGTAATGAAGGGCTGGGGTTTGCAGTGCGTGAGCAGGCCGATGGGAAGCCCTTCTCTTCACCATATGAACGTAATTCTCTCTTTCGGAAGGGCCCTATTGAAATTAATCAGCCTCCTCCTTCCTCTGCCTCTGAATCTTTTCTTCATAGTCTTTGAGACAATGCGTTTTTACAGCAAGTCATTACCCGGTTAATAAGTAACTCAACTGGACCTTAAAAAGAGGTTTGGGCTCATTGTTGAGAGTTGTACAATGGAAAGTTAGCTCAATCTCAAGAGGCCGTCTAAGATTACAGTACACAAGAACACTCGAAGAAAAGGATTCCTTTCTCTTTTCAAGAGTCTTTCATTAACATTTGAATGTCTTAGTTCTTAAGTGAAGTTTTAATGCCTACATTTTTTGGAACGTGAGATCCTTTTAAAAGTTTGAATCTAAATATTTTTCAGGAATATACAAGTGGCAGTTCTGAGATCTGTGGTGTGAATGTGCTGCAAATAATTCTAAGAGTATTAAAAATGTTTTTTTTAATGTATTTATTTATTAAATAAAACAAACATCTAAATTAACGTATTAATAGTATTACATCAAATAAACATGACAATTAATAATGACAATTAATTAATTAAAGTATTTATTTATTTAATAAAACAAACATCTGAATGAATTAATAGTATTATTTTAAATAAAAATTACAATGTTTATTTATTTATTAAATGAAACAAACATCTAAATGAATGAATTAATAGTATTATATCAAATATAAATTACAATATTTATTAAATAAAACAAACATCCAAATGAATGAACTAAAAGTATTATATAAAATGACTTTATTTATTTATTTATTTATTTATTTATTTATTTATTACAAAATCTAAATGAGTTAATTAATAGTGTTGTATCAAATAAAGACAAGTTTAGTTATTTGTTTATTTATTAAATAAAAAAGTGTTGAAATGAATGAATTAATACTATTTTAAATAAAATTGACAATTTAGTTATTAATTAATTAATTAATATTTAATAAGTATTATATCAAATTAATAAGTATTATATCAAATAAAAATTACAATTTAGTTACTTATTAAATGTAACAAACATGTAAATGAATTAATTAATAGTATTATTTTTTTATTTATTTATTTATTTATTAAAACAAACATCTAAATGATTGAATGAATGAATGAATGAAAAAATGTTTGGTTAATTTGTTTTGGATTTCTTTCTTTAGTAACATAGTATTATATATTGAAATATCGAACTATTATTGAACCTATTGAAATAGTATTTGACCAAAACAGTATTAGTTTCAGTTTTTTTTAATAGAAAACTATGCATATGCTTTTGTATTAGTCTGACGCTTGAAGTACAAAGGAATTAATGCAAGAACAATTTGATAAATTGATAAACACTTCTGCTGTCTGCTCAAAAATCAGTATTGGTTGTATTTTATTATGGTTATTTTATAATAATAATAATAATAATAATTACAACAGCAATGATGAAAAATAATAATTGTTATTATATTTATATCATATATTGTTGTTATTGTTGTTATTATTATTATTATTATTATTATACATTCTTGCAAACAAAAAAGGCCCAATTTGTGCCTAAAAAGCTTCTGAAGGTTTCACGCTGTCCCCAGACAGGTCATGCGGTGAAAGTCGCTGTAATTACAGGGAGAGCTCATTACTTTATGGTCATTATCAGAGGGTCATGACACCCCAGTTGAGGGAAGAACAGCTGGTAGCCAGAGCTGAGGTCCAGCCCAGAGCTGTTCAAATGACCCACAGTCCACCTGCCTTCTGGAGACCATCTCCATCACATCAGGAAGACCCCACAGACAAACATGGAGTGAACAAAGGTCCCCCCACGGCTACAGCAAGCTGTTACGAATCAAGGATAGGACAACTTCATAAACAGGAGCATTAGCATATAAAGAGGGGGGAAATGCCAGTTCATCAGACCCCCTGGCACTCTTAAATGGTCGATAAGGGCTCGCCAGCGTCCCAGAACACAATCAACGCAGTGAGAAAGAGTGTGAGTGGAAGTGTGTGTAAGGATGTCACCTGGGTCTCATGGCCTCAGGCAGAGGAGAGTCCTTGTCGTTATCTGATGGATTGTGTTTGTGTGTGTGTACTGTGAGCTTTGAGTCAGTGTCCTTTCTTTACTTTTTGTCTGTTCATGTTTCCTTCTTTCTTTTTATTTTCTCCTCTCTTCAGTGTCCTTTCTTTTTCTCTTTCTTTCTTCCCTATTCTTCTTCTTTTCTCTTCTTTCCCCCTTATTTTTTTTCTTTTGTTATTATTTAGAGTATACTGTAAATAAAAAGGATGTCCAACTAACATGGTTGTTTAGAGATTAATTGCATTGTTTTCAGATAGATAGACAGATAAATGAAAGCACAGGTGGATGGGTGGATAGATAGATGGACAGACGGACATTTGATGAAAGGATCGATGGACGGATGGACAATTGATGATAGAAAGGATGGATGGATGTTTAATGAAAGAAAGGACTAACGGATGGACGGACAGACTGACATTTGATGGACGGACAGACAGACTGACGTTTGATAAAAGGACGGACAGACAGACATTTGATAAACGGACAGACAGATGGACAGATGTTTAATGAAAGGAAGGACAGATCAAAGGAAGGAGGGATGAATGTTTGATGAAAGAAAGGACGGATGGATGGACATTTGATGAAAGATAGGACAGACGGACATTTGATGAACAAAAGGACGGACGGAGGGATGTTTGATGAAAGAAAGGATGGACGGATGGATATTTGACAAAAGAAAGGACGGACAGACGTATGGATGGACAGACATTTGATGAAGGAAAGGATGGACAGATGTTTGATGAAAAAAGTATGGACGGATATTTGATGAAAGAAAGGATAGACTGATGGACAAATATTTGATGAAAGAAAGGACGAATGGACAGACGGACGGTTATTTGAAGAAAGAAAGAAAAGACAGATAGACATTTGATGAAAGACAGGATGAATGGACGGATGGATATTCGATGAAAGGACAGACAGATAGACATTTGATGAAAGAAAGGATGAACAAATGTTTGATGAAAGAAAGGGCGGTTGGATATTTGATGAAAGATAGACTAACGGGCAAATATTTGATAAAAAAGGACGGACCGATATTTGATGAAAGAAAGGATGGATGGACAGACATTTGATGAAAGAAAGGATGGACAAATATTTGATGAAAGAAAGGATGGACAAATATTTGATGAAAGAAAGGACGGACCGATAGACGGATGGATATTTGATGAAAGAAAAGATGGACGACGGATGGATATTTGATGAAAGGACGGACGGAGGGACGATATATGATGAAAGAAAGGACGGACGGTTGGACGGGTGGATATTTGATGAAAGAAACGATGGACGGACAAATGGATGGACAGATATTTAATAAAAGAAAGGACGGATGGATATTTGATGAAAGAAAGTATGGATGGGTGGTTAGATGGAAGGACGAATGGACGATAGATAGATATACAGATAGATAGATAGATGATATGAATAAATGAATAACTAATTGTATATTATTATTATACTATATATGTACACTAGATTATGGTAATTTTGGTATTATATTTATTGATTATTGCAATTTTGGTATTGCTTTATTTTTGTATATATATTTTTGTGTGTCCTTGTATGGATAGATAGGTAGGTATTATTAGCACAAAATCTGAAACCCATCCAGTTCCACTTACAATAAGCTCCTCATGCCGAATAAAGGTCACTAAACATGTAATGGATGGCCTGTCAATAGAGCAATCCTGTTATATCATCAGTTTAAACTCAATGAGATGTTTAAAGTCAATGAGATGTTGCCAGATTGACAGTGAGTTCATATGAATACAGTCAATAGTATAGGTTACACATTAACTGGATGGCTCTTCCTGTGACTCTGGATGAATCGAGAGAGGGAATGAACCTTCTGCACAGCTCTAGGTGCTCAATCAAACATGCTTTTAACGATGTGAGGTCTTCCTGCTGTCCTTGAGTTTACAGTCCCACTTATTTCTCTACGGTTCACGACCCTGATAATATCAGTCATCAGCTCCTCACCGCACGGAGTGACTCGTCTGAAAGCCTGTAGTTCCCTGTAGTGTGATTTAAACCCCAGGACACATCTCTGGAGATATTCATTCTACATGCCAGACGCTCTCACTGCCTGCCGTCTCCAGCGGCTTGCCTCTTCTGTCACTTCCCGTTCAGAAGAGCGATAGTGTTCTGCGTCAATTCCAATTCCTCCTCCTCCTTCGGTTCATCAATGTTTTCCTGTAGCTACAGACAGATGCTGGTCTCTGATGGAGAGCCACACTGATGCACGGCTAACTGTGCTTGCTAAGTCACTGCACTGACAGATGCAGGTGTGTGTGTGTTTTATTTGTTTGCTGTAATGAATCATATAATTCAGTTCAGTATATTTTTGTGTACTATATACATACATATAAATGAATGCACTGAAATGTTTATGTAAAGAACTATATATATATATATATATATATATATATATAATAGTATTTGCATTATTATGCATTGTATTGTAAATGCGTTTGTACAATTATGTACAATGGAATGTAAATACCTATTCATAAACTGCAGAAAATGTTTACCTTGCAGTATACAGTAATTATGAGAATGAAAAGCATTTTCACTAATTTTACCCTATTAACCCCCTGCTAAATCTCATAATTTTACTATAGTTTTTGGTGTGTTGTTTGGTCATTAAATTTACATTACAAGCCCATTTTGTATGAGAATAATTTAGTTCATGCTTATTTGTGTGTGCAAATAATTGTTTATAAATAGCATAACGCATTTACCTTTAATCACACTGTAACGGATATAAAAATGAAAAGCATTTGCACAATTTTTTTTTTTACCCTTTTTACCCCCCTTGCTGACTTTAACAGATTGCCTAATTTTATTATTAGTTGTAATGTGTCATTTGGTCATTAAATTTACATTACAACGCATTCTGTATGAGAGTAATTTAGTTTATGATTATGTGTGTATGCTTGCATTTATGCACAGCAACACATTCATCTTGCATCATAAAGCATTAAATATGAAAATGAAAAGCATTTGCAGCAATTTCTTGGCTTTTACCCTCCTGCTGACTTTAACAGATTACTTAATTTTATTATATGTTGTAATGTGTCATCTGGTCATTAAATTTAGATTAGAGTAATTAAAAGTCCTTCTGGAGACTTTTGTGTATGCCTTCCTCCAAATAGCATGGTAAGTGTACCTGCACCTGAGCACGCCCCTGGGCCGATCTGTTATCAATTATCTCTTCCCAAGTTCTTATATCCTCCTCCTATCACGGGTACTCAGCCAAACATCCTTGTTTTTTGATTAACGCCTCTCGTTCTTTTCATGCCCTCTCTTTCATCCCCCATTCCTTCGTTAAATATTTCCCTCTGGTGCCATGATGTGGTTGTTTACTTCCTGTAGTGATCGGCCTCATCCTGTGCACAGATTTCAGACCCCAGGCCCAGTTCTGCAAGTCTTTTAAGTGTCCTTGTCTCGCTGGGGCACCTGGTTTTCTCTGTCTTTTAAATACAATCATACACTTTTTCCATTAGATGTTTTTTTTTTTTTTTTTTTAGCTCTTTCATGCGTCATTGGACATCACACTGTCAAAGGCTGTGTGGTAACAGCCTCAGAATCCTCCCAAAAGCAAAACTCTTTAAAGTTTTATTCAGGTATGTGTCTAGCAAACATATTTGTTATGATGCTTTTTCCCCCAAAATGAATAGGAAGAACAAAAAAGCTGCATTCATGTATGTTTTTTTTTTATTCTTTTTTTTTTATGGGACAGTTTTGTTTTGTTGTTTATGGGACAGGTTTGTTTTAGGACATTTTGTTTTGTTTTTTATAGGACAGGTTTGTTTTAGGACATTTTGTTTTGTTTTTTATAGGACAGCTTTGTTTTGGGACATTTTGTTTTGTTTTTTATAGGACAGCTTTGTTTTGGGACATTTTGTTTTGTTTTTTATGGGACATATTTTGTTCTAGGACATTTTTAGTTTTGTTTTTTGTTTGGTTTTTGTGGAAGAGTTTTGTTTTAGGGCATTTTTGTTTCAGTTTGGTTTTTATGGGACACTTTTGTTTTAGGACATTTTTGTTTTGTTTTTATAGGACATGTTTGTTTTGTTTTGGGATGTTTTTTTGGGACTATTTTGTTTTAGGACATTTTTGTTTTTGTTTTTTTATGGGACATTTTTGTTTTGGGATATTTTGTTTTGGTTTTTATGGGATTGTTTTGTTTTAGGCATTTTTCTATTTTGTTTAGTTTTTTTATGGCACAGGTTTGTTTAGTGCCATTTTTTGTGGGACATTTTTGTTTTGGGCCTTTTTTTGTTTTGTTTTAGGCATTTTTGTTCTATTTTGTTTTATTCGACAGTTTTGTTTTGGAACTTTTTTGTTTTGTTTTTTATGGGACAGTTTTGTTTTGTTTTGGGACATTTTTATTTTTTAGGATTTTTTGGGGGAGGGGGGCAGTTTTGTTTTAATTTTGTTTCATTTTGGAATTTTTTGTTTGTTTTTTATGGGACTCTTTTTTTTGTTTGTTTTGGGACATTTTTGTTTTGTTGTAGAACTTTTTAAAAAATATGTTAATTTATTTTTTGTTTTTTAATGGGACAGTTTTGTTTTATTTTGGGACATTTTTTTGTTTTGTTTTGTTTTTTTGGGACATTTTTGTTTTGTTTTGGGACATTTTTATTTGTTTTTAATGGGAGAGTTTTGTTTTGCTTACTTGTTCAGTTCAGTTTTTGAGTTGCCACTTAAAGTTAGTTTACCCAAAATGAAAATTTGCTGAAAATATACACATCTTCAGGCCATTCAAGACATAGATGAGTTTGTTCATTTGCGGAACAGATTTGGAGAAATGTATTACATCACTTGCTCACCAATGGATCCTCTGCAGTGAATAAGTGTTGTCAGAGTTCAAAATAGAGTGCAAATAGCTAACCAAACCTTCACAATAGTCAGCAAGTAATCCACACGACTCCAGTCCATCAATTAATTTCTTGTGAACTAAAAAGCTGCATGTTTGTAAGAAGCAAATCCAACTTTAAACCATCACTTCTGACCAAAATACGAATTGATAATCCATATTAACGTTTCCTCCAGTGAAAAAGTCTATCCACTGAGATATATGTTTAGAACAGTTTGGGACTATTTTTAGACGTTTACTATGCTGTGCGTATTTGTGCTGATTTAGACAAGTTGCTTTATTGGCATCTCAAAAGCTAAAAGCTCTGCATGTTCCATCTCTTTATATTTACTCCTCCTTCTTTTCTGTTTTACATGACCTGTTCTTTAGGTTTAGAGGGCGAGCGGGAACCAGCACAGATGGTTCAGCACTTGTTGGGTTGACCGCTCCGACCCCAGATGCTGTCCAGATGCGGGTCAGTGCTCGGGTGCAGGGGTCTGTCCATGTGAATTATAGCCTACCGTTATGAACTGAAACAGAAAGGTCCAACGCAAGACTCCATATAACAGACTGAACTATATATCGCATGAAATTGCTGAAGGATTGAATCGCAAGATCCTTTCCTCTGACCAAAGCTGGACGTATACACAAAAAGAAAACAGCAGGGGAGCAAGTTGCCAATATTCTGGCGCTCAAAACATCAACTGCTCTCAGAGTAATATAATTAAGCTCTAATGTTGTTTACCAGACACATAATGACTATTTGATGTCTAACCCACTTAAAAAGGAAAAGGTTGTTGTGATAGTAGAATAATCAATATTATCAAAATGTAATTGGAAACAGTCATGAATGTAATAAGCAATTTCATTTGATTTATCCAATTGACAGCCAGTTTTATCCAAAGCGGCTTAGAGTACATTTAGGATTGAGTTTATCAGTCTAAGTGTTTATGGGAATTGAACAGCAACCTTAATGGAATATTCCGGGTTCACCCTAAGTTAAGCTCAATGGAATTGTGGATTGCTACTAAAATAATGTCAACTCGTCCCTGGTTTTTGAAGCAAATTTTGGGAGGAATTCCAAAATAACTCAACAATTTAAACAGTTTTAAATTAATCTTGTTAAAACATGATTAGCAGTATGTTAATAGTGCTAGAAACATACTAACAACATGTTAATAACTTGTTAAACACTTTAAAAAGTGCTGGGTTATTTCTGTGAACACATTGTTGGGTTAATTGTGCTGAGTCAAAATTCTGGGTTGTTTGAGGACCTGTAAACACACAGTTGGGTTGATCATGCTGGGTCAAATGGACTCTAGGGGTTCTTTGTTTATTTTTCCACTTCATCGAACATTCTGGATTCTTCACTCGTCTCCTTGTCAGGCGGTCATGCGAAGCTTCGAAAAGATTCGTTTCTAGAATTTGTTTTTCATCTAGGGAAAAAAATAATAATAAGGCTATATGTTATAATAAGGCATTATTTCAAAAAGAAATTGTTAGTAAACCTCGTGTTATTTTCTATTGGTCTAAGTTTATCAGAAATATTGATTGGAGGAAAGTCTGGGTATTACCTAATAAATATCTTATTACAAATAAAATTAAAGAAATTTCATTTAAGATACTGCACAAGTTTTACCCTGCTAAGCATTTTTTAAACAGGTTTATTGAAGAAATAGATGTAAATTGTTCATT